>NC_141197.1:17786789-17959289 GCF_054491065.1 Syngnathus leptorhynchus | reverse complement strand
TTGGCCACGTTGACGTTTCTTTGGCCAAGCTCTCACATGATCAAATCGTGATATGTGGGGGTTAGGGTGATGCAATCGGGTTAGAAGGAGAATGTGGTGTGGGGGGCAGGGGCGGGGCTGGGAAAAGGGAGCGGGGAGGTTGGGGTGGTCCGCGGAACCCGCTGACGCTGCTGCTACCTGCAGGAAAAGAACCTCTCATCCAATGAGCAATGAAGGGCATGTGTAAGGGGAAGTAGCCGTCAAAGGCTGGAGAGAAAAATTCAATGAAATAAAAGAAAAAATCAAAAAAATCAAACCCGTTGTGGCGTTTTGTGTTATTTATGCATGCACGCAAGCTTTCACATGAGGTTAGTGTAAAGGAGTATTTCGCCATGTTTTCAGCCTGACCTCCATTCCACCATGTTTTAGGCTTGTTAATATTTAACTGGAGCGAGGCTTTTTTTTTGTGTGTGTGTGTGGAATTGAGCAAGAGTGCAACAACAAATTCACAAAATGGATTTTGGAGCCTCGAGACCCCCAGAGGTGAGCCCACCTAATTGCATCCTAGCATACCGAACACAAAGTCGTGTACGGGAACGAGTCGGAAAAAAAAAATGAAGCATCTTGAACAGAGAATATTATTAATTAAATCAGAATAATTCGTTAAAATATTCCCCCCCCAAAAATGTGTCTTATGTTGACAAATTATTTGAATTTCTTATTTAATAAATAATTAAATATATTTAAAACAAATCTTGTTTATTCAAATGGACAATTTTTTTTTTTTAAACTGTACACTATATGTAACAAACCGTATGTGGATGACCATGTGAGTCAAGACTGAAGTCCCTCAAGTGTTTTATTCCATCTTGTTAACTTTGTCGTTGCAACTTCTTGCTCCATGTGTTCGGAATCGACTTATGTGAGTTAGGGCTGCAGGTTGAAAAGTGGCAAAATCTCCCAAAGTACAAGCGACACATCCATGCATCATCATCATCATCATCATCATCATGCTCTACAGAGCCCAAAGAGGCCGCAGAAGCACACCACCTACTTGTTACACGGACATGAACAAAGACCACAGAACTGTCCTAGATTGTTCAAATTCTTTTCTGCATCCTTCATGTCCTTATTGATCTGGTCCATCCCCTCCTCGATGCGCTCCAGTTGCTCTGATTACCAACACATTGACATTTTCCCAGCAAAAGAGAAGAAGAAGAAAGGAGGAGGAGGAAGGTCGGAGGTTGGGGGGGGGGGGGATGACAAAGGAGAAGAGACAAAAAAAAAAAAAAGAAGAAGACTGTGACAAGAGAGACATCGGACATCACTATCACGAGCATCACTAGCGACATCACCAGCACTGGACAGGGCGGGAGCACGCGGCTCCTAGCCGGTACCTACTTTTTAATACACGGGCATATCAGCCCACAGCACTGGCCTATATCTTTTAAATCTTTCTCGGCCTCCTTCAGGTCTGCGTTGACCTTGTTCATGCCCTCCTCCACGCGATCGAGTTGCTCTGGTGAGGACAAAGGCATGAGAGGCATCGTCATTCACGCGGTTCCCCCGGCCCAAGCGGGAAGGCCAAGCGGGAGGCGAGCCTAACGCCCGCTCGTGCGCCTGCTGCGTTCTACTTTTATGAGGGGAGAGGAGGGCTCGTAATATTAAAATCTTGGGTTGAATCATTAAAGAATTTTTTTTTCTATATTCAAGATTTTTGGTGGTATTTTTTTTTTCAAATAAATACAATTAAGAAATATTTGTGGATTTTTTTTAAAAAAGACAAGACTATTTTTTATTTTTTCCAAATTCAAGATTTTCTGTAGTATTTTTTTTTTAAATAAATAAAATTGAAAATTATATTTTAAAAAATCTTCAGATTCTACTTTTCACGGACCAGAAGCAAAAGGAGAGCAGACATTCCATTCTCCATATCGCCAGCATCACATTTAGAGCTGGCCGCCACTCAAACGGTCGATATTAAAACTATTTCAAGGTCAGATGGTCATGCCGGTTCTTTAATGGGCGTAGCTGTAATGTCCATTAGTAGAAAGCGACACTTTGTCCTCTAGGAGAAGAAACCCTTAAGGAGACAGGGACGTTTTATATGAACAGCTTGTTCACACTGTAGTCAAGATCCCGGCAAGGCTCACAAATGGTACCTCATGTTCTTTATTTCTTTTTGTGGGGAGCTTTTTCATTTTCAAACAGGTCAGTGTCACTTTTAAAATGATCAAAACGTTAAAATGGGGAGGGTCAAATTGGAAAGGATTCCCAATTGTCTATGTATGCTATAAAGAGGCAAAACACTAATTTTGTCTCAACAAACCTTCTAAACTCATTCAAGATGGTGCCGAGACGCTCTTTTTTTTCCCCCAGCAAATAACAGACGATCAATTAAAAAAATTCACAAACTCAAGAGTTTGAGAATTCAGATTCTTTCTATTTCCATGACATCCTATGGGAAACAAAATGCCCTTCATTCCACAAGCGCCACGATACCTTCAAAAACAGGAAACCCGTATGTGTGTGTGTGTGTGTGTGTGTGTGTGTGTGTGTGTGTGTGTGTGTGTGTGTGTGTGTGTGTGTGTGTGTACATGATGTCAGAGTCAAGTGCAGGAGGCCAGGGTCCATCAGCCCTTCTCATAATGCTAAAATGAAGGAAGCCATTAACGTCTTCCCTACCTCCACTGCAGTCAATAATTTATGTAAGTTTACAGTTCTTTTTAAAGAACCCATGATTAGTACAGGAGATATGTTCTATATGTTCTTTATGTACATAAAATAAAAGGTGATTTTTATACATGTCTCGATGGATTTAAAAGTGAACAGATTCCATTTGGTTCGATTTGACACACTCGCTTCTTTTACAGACAAATATATTTTCTGATTCAAATCTATTTTTGTTACACCAATAGTAAATTTAAAAATTCTTCTTTTTTTTTTTTTTAGCGTGAAATGAAAGAAATATGAAGCAAAGGTTATATTAATGGTAAGAAATACCCATGAAAAATATACACTTGTTGAAATAGTTTTCCTCACATGAAACGATTCATATGCCTGATGGAATCCAACTTTTTTTCTTCAATGTATTCTTTGACATCATTATAAAGGATCTTGTTTGTTTTTTTAATACAACCTAGAAAACACTAGTCTTGTAGGATATAATATAAACACGATTAAATATTATCATAATCAAACAATGATGAATGTGATTTATGCTCAATACATGCCAAGCAAAGCAAGAGTTAGCTTATTTTAGCACAGCTTAGCTTAGCAACGTGTTCTCGGCAGCATTTAGTAGGAAATATTATATGAGAAAAATATTATGAATTCATTACTTCTGGGGAAATTATGTCAAATTAAACATTTGTTGTGGAATGTTGACAAAAAGAGTATCCAAGTAACACAAAAATGGAAATGAGTCAAGTATAAAATCCTACTAAATATTTATGAGAACAGACTGCTCATAAAAGAAATTGCAATAGTTGCTTTAGACTGCGTGGAAGCAAGGGCTCTCACTCTGGATTCATTATAAAAGCAGAGAGCAGTTCCATTTTGCCACAGGAACAGGAGAAAAGCAGAGCAGACGTCAATAAAAAAAATAAAATGGAACCTTGGGGACGTTTCCATTGGTAACTCACCTCCCTGCTCGTCCAACATGACAAGAGTCCTGATGCCGGCATCTTTACTCTATCACGGAAGAAGAACAAGGATTGGAATCAGAAATATTGAAATTAGGAAACAGGTTTAGGTAGAATCGACTAGAGCCTTCATATTTGAAATCAATACTAAACTTTCAGGGATTCATTCTCTGACCCAAACTTTGAGGATTAAAAGTTTTTGTTCTTTTGGAATCGCTTTCTCAAAATAAATATATGACGTGAGCCCTTGAAATTCAACCTCCTGAATTAAACCTTATGCCGATAAACTAGCTGGGAGAAATCTTCTAAAAATGAATGTTCTGGACTAAATCTTTCCCAGACTGAACAGTCTGGAGTGGATTCTCGACTCAAGCAAGAATGAAAGTTCTGGAAGAAATCCTACAGTACCAATAAGGTGACGTGACGAGACTGAATCAAAACTTTCGGGACTCCGAACTTTTCCAAAGAACTATTTTGTTTTTGTGTTTGTGTTGTGTTCACTGAACCTAAAGTAGAGCTTTGTTGACAAAGCAGCAGTCAAGTCTGATTTGTGTCGTTGTGATTTGTGTCACACACACACACACACACACACACACACACACACACACACACACACACACACACACACACACACACACACACACAAGGACATACTTAATTAAACACACACTAAGCTCAACTAAACAACAGCTTCCCACTCCCCGTGAGCTCCTCCCACAGATATTCCGAATTCCGGCTTCACGCATGGGCTCTCCTGCAGCCGGGCGTCATGTGACCTTCTCGGCGAGACCGCAAGGCGCACGCACGTCCGCTCGTTGGTGTCACTGATACTCGGATCACTCGCATTGGCTCCCAAATATTTCTTGATTATGAAGAATCTGTGCTTTTTTTGGTTTGTTTGGCTTCCAAGCAGGAAGTGTAGTGTAATGACATCATTTGGATAGATTTGTTTTATATTTAAGCAACATTTTTTTTTTCTTCACATATAACAGATCATTAATTTGCAGTCATTTGAGTTCATATTTACTGACACTTTGCTTTAAGGTGTTATTAAGGCACAGCGGTTGCCCTTGTTCATCTGCATTTGGTTGGAGAGCGTAACCCAGCGAGACTTGATGAGGTCACGCTGCAGGAGAGGGAGGCTCTCTTAGCGTTCCGCCATCTTGTCCATTAAAGGTCATGAGCTGGGAGATTTAAAGAGGGAAGGGGGGGGGGGGGGGTCACATTCACAGGAGACAAGGACGCCGACCTGGTGCGGACAATTAATGTCCCTGCCTATTAAATCACAAATTGGATCTCTTCAATGACTTTGGAAGAGATGATCTTCATGTATTGCAAATGTTAAGTGCTGCTGTTTATCATGGAGTGTGCTTCCTGCTGGGATTGCCTGTCGCGTGCTTATTCAATTAACCTAATCTTCACCCTCGGCCAAAGGCCACGTGCGACCGAACAGGAACAGGAACGCACTGTTATAACTAACTAACTATCAAAGCCTATTGTGAAGGGAATAAGAAGAACAAAGATATGTTTCTCCAGCAAATTGCATGCTCATTTGTGTTTAACGGGTCTCGAACACGCTCCTCTTCGGCCCTCGAGCCGATTCCCCCCCCTGCGGTCGTGGAGCTGCTGCCAGCCCAATTTATGCAAATGTAGCCGGATGAGCTTGCGTAAGGACAGCTGCTGTTGTCTTATTAAACGAGGACATGATGCACGGCGAGCTATTTTTAAACACCTCACAAAAGACGACAGAAACAAAAGAAAGAGACGGCGGCGAGTTTGGGCTATAAGTGGAAGCTCAATCAGGGGTGCGTTTGATTCGAGACGCGGCGTAGCCCTGAGAAGGATTTCTTCTTGAGTGCTGAGGTGGGAAATGATACGATGTACGAGGGTCAGTGAACTCACCTCCTCCACCAGAGTCAGCATGCGGCGAGTGCTCTCCAGAGACTGCAAGACAACAACAAGACAATATTAGCACAGTCAACACACTTCTCGCGGCATCATTATTATTTTGCCTGTCACATCGTCTCCTTTAATTCACCTAAATTATTTTTACCCTTTCAACTTACTTTTGTCTCCTCGCATTTGTTCACTATTCAACCCTCTCATTCCTCCATACATCAAGTCGGATTTCCATCCATCCATCCATCCATCCATCCATCCATCCATCCATCCATCCATCCATCCATCCATCCATCCATCCATCCATCCATCCATCCATCCATCCATCCATCCATCCATCCATCCATCCATCCATGCATGCATCCATGCATCCATCCATCCATCCATCCATCCATCCATCCATATCCAATAAGCCTCTCTAAGTCTCTCCGGTTCGCAATGATGTGCTGATGAATATTTAAGGAGCTCATCGGAGCCGCCGCTCTATTATTCCGAGCTCCTCTCGGCTGGAGCAAGTCATCTCAGCATTTTACCTCGTCGGCTATCTGGTCGGCGCGAGTCTGCAGGTCGGCCAGCTCGTTGCGCATGTCTGCTTCGTCCGCCATGGTGGGTGTTGAACCTTGAACTCAACGACGACGTAACTGGAAGAAGAAATAGTAAGATGGTGAGACAAAACACACTTTATGGGGGATAAAACATTGGAGATAAGTTTTCAGAAATTGGATAGTAGACATGCAAAGCTGACAATGACATTTCAGAAATTGAATTTTCTGCACCAGAATTGTACAGTAGGTTACTATAACAAAAACGCGTACGACTTAGTCTAATTATGATTTGTTTTTGTGAACAATTTTGAAAAATAATCTCACTGCAAGACAGTATTGCAATTGTGATTTAATATGTGATTTTTTTTTTTTTCATTTCGCTACCTAAGCAAACCAATAAATACATTCATGTTTTACAATAAATATCGGATTTATGATCATTAAATGTTTTGGCTTTCCAGGTTAGGCATCTTTTGAGGTGCCATTTTCCACTCGCGTCATAATGTCTTTTTTTTTTTTCCAGCCAGTGTTTAAGTATGAAGGAGGTCTGCTCTGTGATGATGTACATCTCCACCCATCTCCTCCTCCTTAATAATTCAACACCTGCTTTTTTGCACGCTAGAATATTGATGTCCATATTTTTCATTTCCAACACGGCAAGAGAAGCCAAATATAAACACACGGCTTGATCAGTGTGGTTTCAGTTGGTGGGCCGACATCCGTCCGCCCGCTCACCAACTAATTATTGATCGTGTGATTATCTTGCTGCAGTGGGACGGCTTCCTAGCTGAGGTTTCTTCTTCCAATTTCCTCCGCTGTCGCCTCCTCGTCTCCTTCCGACATTTTAAAAATGGGAAACCTGCCGTGTCGCCTCTCAAAACGGACAGCTGAAGTGCAGCTGATGAGGTCTTAGCATTTATAATGAATACAGAGCAGGACTACATTTCTACTGTATGATGGATGGCCTGTATATAACTGGAATGGCAAAGGTCAGCCACCTGGTCTTCATCTTCACAGACATCAAGTCAAGGCCTTAAATGCCGCCACCGCCGCCCCCTTCTCGTCGCCCAATCAGCTGCTTCGATGGACAGCGGCTGCCGGGCTCAGGAGGATTAAAGTCAAAGCGAGGAAAAGAGGATTTACTCTCACTCTACACTCTCTCTTCCTACGCCATTTCCTCCTTTTGTCTCGACGTAAGGATTCGGGTTTGAGCATGATCCCAACTTGACACCTAAATTCTCGTACGTATGTGATTCGCTAACTGATTGGTGCAAAACAGTCATTAACGCTGTGGGGAATCATCATGGGGTGCGAAATACAAAGGCATGCGAAGGAATAAAAAAAAAAAGTGGCTCGGGCCGAGATGAGCCGGCAATAAATATCCCATTTAATGCCGTAATAAACCTAAAACCTCTTTTATTATCTCAATAAAACATGTTTCGTCCAGTCATCCGTGGTTCTTGTGGACCTATTAAGAAACGATGCTCTAGATGAGTGAAATTAATTAGTTTGAGGCATAGAAAGCCCAAGCTTCATGTATAGTGCAGTGGGGGAGACACAAAATAGAAAGAACAATCTCTGTTAACGTGGCAATTTAAACACGTGCCCAGCTTGGACATGATGGTCACGAATGAGTCATGATTGTGTGTGTGTGTGTGTGTGTGTGTGTGTGTGTGTGTGTTGCTACTCCATGCTGACCTATAAACAGGAAGCACATGCGTATGTCAGGATGTAAGCAGGCCAGAGAGCATCATAATAGCCTGGAGCCAAAGGAAAAAAAAAAAAAAATCCAAATGCTGACTCCTTCTACTTGACCACTTTACACACACACATACAGATACGCAAGGTTGAATCAAGGCACGCTGTTATGAAGAAGTGATATTCCAAAAGACTCCTCAAAATCTACGTCTGATCAAACCATGGCACGAGACCTCAGATCAGCGAGCATCAAAGAATCATCTCTTCCTCTTTGTGTGTTCATTATCTTCTATAGAATAAAATAACTCGGAGATGGATAGACGGGCTCCACCCCGGACTGGTCGTCAACAAATTTACAGGCAAATTCAAGTCCTTAGTTGCATATTTTTAGAATAAGGCTGGGAAAAAAATAATAATAAAAAGCCGGGAATCAAATCCAACTCGACAGGAACTGCGAGGGTGACGTGCTCCAGTCCTGAAATGGATGAAGTTTCAAGATGGCGGCAGCACATGCCTGTGGAGAGTCGCCCACAGAGAGAAATGTGCTGGCACAGTGGCGTGTCTAAAAATTGGACTTTGGGGGCTATTTGTGCCAACGAACGTCATGGCAGCATACGCACATTTTGTCTTTTAATTACAGTTGAAGGAAAGATGATGGCGCGGCTCAAACACTTTGCGTTACTTCCTCTCTTATATAACGACAACGGCGGGCCCGGAAGGAAGCGTCTAGAGATGAGAGGGGAGGGGAAGACAAAGTGCGAGATTGGTGGCATTTATACAAAGGATGGTTTATCTTTTGAGCTCAAGGGGCCATCCATATCAGGGTTTTAACATCGAGAGGTGATTTTTTTTTTTTTTATGTAACTGCAAAGTATTATTTCAATATTTCGGTTATTTTTTTTCAAATGTAACTGCAAACTATGTAAAAGCATTTATTTTGATGATTTTTTTAAATTTATTTATTTACTCATTTAATTAAATTGATCTATTTATTGATTCTAAATAAATATATATATTTATTAAATAGATTTTAAATAGATTTATTTATAGAAATAAATAAAAAATACTATTTATTTAGAATAAATAAATAGTATGGGGTTGGATGGAAATGAATAAAAAATACTATTTATTTAGAATAAATAAATAGAATAAATATATTTTTTTATTCAAAAAACAACAACAAAAAACAATAAGTGGAGTTGGATGGAAATGAATAAAAAATACTATTTATTTAGAATAAATAAATAGAATAAATATATTTTTTTATTCATTTCCATCCAACTCCACTTATTGTTTTTTGTTGTTGTTTTTTTTAGTCATGATCAACCAATTCTTTAATATAACAAGAGATTTGAAAGTGTCTATCGTATGTTGTTATCTAATTTAATAAACCTATCGTATTCATTCCACAGGGAAAAACTCAATCCCCTCTGTGTTAGAATCTCTTAAAACATTTGCCACGGGGTCACAAGAAAGAGGTCATTATTAATAAAAACTGATAACAGATCATTCCAAAGGGGAAGGCTATAAAAAAAAAAAAAACGGGGTGGGCGTGGCTGATGTGGAGAAAAGAAGACATGAGATGGGAGAAGACAGTAGCTGACTCAAAGCAATCATCAGGGGAGGCCTGCCTGCCTGACTGCCCTGCCCGTAGGGGGATAATCACTGCAAAGCCCCACTGTCCCATTCACTGAGGATAAAAACCCACTGGATTAATATACGCGTCCACACACGCACACTCACAGACCACTTTCTCTTCTTCTATACATGTGTTGCCTTTTTCTTTGACTTCCAGTCCTCCTCTATATAGGACACTCACTTACGGACATACTTGGACACTTTTCAAAGCCTCAACGACATTTATCTGGTGTGAATTTTCAACGGACATTTTAGATTTCATTCTAACAATATATGATCTTGATATAAATCTTTTTTTTTCATGCCATTTATTATTGCAATATAGGAATCTCAATGGCAAGATGTTTGAAGGTGTAGGGTGCAATTTGATTCTAATCCAAATTGGAACTGTCCGTGGTCCTGTCCAGATCAAATAAAAATAGGGACATTTTCTACGACAGGATCATATCAAGCTGAGTTTTGTTTACATACACCAAATGCTAGAGGTTACCACACATTCAGATCTAATTGGTTACAATATTGGACTGTTACAAAGTCAAACTTTTGCTCAAGAGATGCTCTCGGCTAACGGAATCAATTTTAATAGCAGGCTGCCAGAGTGGGCTTTAATGTCAGCTTGAGTTGTTTACATGCTTCAAGCTGACGTTATCTAACCTTACCACAACACACAACCAAGCAAGTCCACAACTTAGTGTCAGAAATGTTCTTTATATATACGGGCTTTCCGAAACGTGCGTTCTTCTGCATGGCGAATTGCCCACAGTTCAAAATAACCAGACATACAAAGACGATTGTCTAAATTGCTTCGGTGCTGGCATTGATCCATGCAGAGTCGCTGCTAAGTGAACATGAAATAACTCACAAGTACACATTCAGCATCATAACCCTGTGCTTGTGCATACCTGTACATTCTATCTACGTGTCTCGGGATCTTCATCATCTGTCTCAATGTTATTCATCTTCATGGTGTTGAAATAGCACTTAATGACCGTTTTTTTTTTTTCCCCTCTTTGTTTTGAAAACTAGACACGCTGACAGGCTAGCTTTGTAAGGCTTGCTTGGGTGGTTTTGTGTCATGTTAAGGTTATCCAACATTAGTACCAAATGATATGTTCTCTTCTAAAATTGCTCTAGAGCTTCCACGCTACTAGAAGAGCTGAACTTTATTTTTGGGGTTAATAAAAGGTACTTTAACAGTCTCGTTCACAGCCGTTAGAGGGTGTGCACACTTGTGCAACTACATTAATCGCTGTTTTCCTTTCTTTGTTTTTGTTTTTACTTCAGCTATTCATTTGTGTTACACGGTAGAGTTGTATTTTTAAACAAAATTGTTAAATCTAATCATTTGCGGTATATTTGAGATTTGAACTGTTAAAGCAGTAAATTATAAACATTTGTAGTTGTGTTGGGCGTTTACAATTGCCAATATTTAGCCATTTGCGTTAGGTCCCTAATCCTCCCGAATAGGCTGTCAGACTCGGAGCTGTCCTCGGTGCTGAAACACGGGCGCCACTACAACTCGGCAATAAACTACAGGAAACATTAGCAATATTCAAATTGTTATGAGATTAAATCCACGATAAATCATTTGTGATAAGACACTATTTATCCCGAAGAGCAAATCAAAGTTGCCCTCTTTCAAGCATAGTGGCTGAAAATGGCCAGGTAGGTGAAACACAGGGAACCGTAGAAAGAGAGAAGGTCGAAAAACTAAAAGAAGAAGCAAGACCTACCTGAGCAGGTCTCCTCCACGCGTCTTTCCTTAACGTGCCGCGATACAGCTCACAGATGTCCGTGCGTGCGTGCGTGCGTGCGTGCGAGCGCAAGGAAAGGTACATGGACGCGCGCGCGCCGTCGTGTAGCAGAAGAACAATGCCGGTTAGGGATTCTACAAAATAAGAGGGAAAGAGACAGTTAAAATATTTAATTGGCATCGTTGTGTCCTCCCATGTTGTGTTGGGAAACGTTCGCAATTTAATTCTGTTCTAGAGTTGTCATTAAAAAAAAAAAGAAATATGAAAAATATGACTTTAGCAACATTCGATGCCTATTCCTTCCGAAATGTGTTTGCTGTTTAGCACAGTAGCAAGTTAGACATTATTACAATCCCACCTTGTGACACATTACATTTGGTTCCAAGGAGCTGTGATTCCTTATTTTGAT
This sequence comes from Syngnathus leptorhynchus, assembly GCF_054491065.1. Taxonomy (NCBI): domain Eukaryota; kingdom Metazoa; phylum Chordata; class Actinopteri; order Syngnathiformes; family Syngnathidae; genus Syngnathus; species Syngnathus leptorhynchus. Next base: position 17,947,723 of record NC_141197.1, on the reverse strand, counting down.
TTTTTTTTAAATTTCATTATGCTCTTATTTTGTTGCTTCCGGCCAGAGAACGTTATCCTTGGTGACAAAATGGCCGCGCCCTCGACGTCACAAGTCATAGCCGTATATTATTTTTACTATGAATATTAATGATGACATTTTATTCATTTAAATGACTGTAGTAACGATAGTTTGAAGCAATATTAAGAAAAATTCAAAATAACGCAGATATGAGGAAAGGAGTACTAAGAAAGGAGGTCAGAAGGGAAGGAAGGAAGGAGTCAAGTGAGAGAAGAAAGGCAAGGGAGTTAGGAAGGAAATGATGCCAGAAAAAAATTCTGTATGTAATATAAGTACATTTTCTGTTTACAGCATTGCGTCTTAGCATGCGCACCTGCACCAGAACCAAGTCACTTGGCTCACAGATGCCGTGTTGGACGTGGGGGCGGGGGGAGGAATGAGCTGTCAATCACATTCCCACCGCCTGTCACTTTGCGGCCGGCCGTTTGTCACATCACTTCACACATCAGACTGCTCATCTCCTCCTCGTCATTGCCTGCTTCTTTTCGGGGACAAGCAACACAATTTCTGCACGGAATAATAATTAAAATAAAAAAAATCTGCATCCAAGAAATACCAACAGAATATTTTAATGCAATGAAAAGCTGACTTGTAAAACAGCAGACTTCCAAATGCTCACTTTTTGTGTCATGACGTGACATTTCACAGCATGTTATCTCCACCAGGCTGAGCAGCATCGCCCCCCCCCGCCCACCCACCCAGCCAGCATGACCCACAGGCAGGAAATTACTTGGCCGTTGCATGCTGTATTAACACACACACGCGTGCACACATGCACGGGCGAGCACGGCTTCCCGTCATACACATTGACTCACTCACGCTTAAAAACCTTCGACCTCAGGCAAAGGTAATATAGACTGAACATCATTATATAATACATTGAAAATATTAAAGCGGGCATTGTTCATTCAGATTTATAATAGCTTCCGTGTCATTGTACCGCACGAAATGAACGCATCCGAAAGACATCGAAAATCATGACCAACAGGGAGATCCAGATCGGGAGTCCGCCGGCTCGCCTTTACGGTAACTTGTTTTTGCAGATGGAAAAAAAAAAAAACATACGGGAGGCTAAAAAGAGATTTCAAAAAGATTTAAAGTGCTTGTTTACTTTATGTCTTATTCTGGACCAATGTGGCCCCTTTGCATGTCCCCTTGTTTGACTTGCCAAAGAGTCACGCTGTCAACATGGCGGCTCCAGAGAGGGAGGCAAACGACTTCAGCTCTGGAGGTTAAACGTCCGAAGGCAGCGGCTGGAACAGCAGTAGGCCACAAAACTGACTGTGGTCCTGATGAGGTGGGCACACACAGGTAAGAAAAAAAAAAAAAAAACAATGACACGGAATTTAGGAGATATAGCAATGGACATGATTTTTTTTTTTTTTCCTTTCCAAAATTACAAAGTGGGTTTAACAAACCTGCGGTGCACCGCTGCCAGGGCGGTGTGTCGCAACGGGAAGAGTTTGGGGTAGATGACTGTGAACATGGGTTGAGTGCAGCGGTGACAGTGACCCAGAGGGAACTGCAGCAGATCCAGGAGACTCTTTGGCAGCGGAATGGCAGGCGGGATATTCACATCTACAAACACACCGTTTCGATTATGATCCGTCAGCATTCAATTCAAAACAGCACCGTCCGCCTTCATCACCTGTGGTATGGTGCAATTGTTGGTGGTAGAGTTGGTGAAGCCTTCTCATGGCCAGCTCCTCCAAGGGGACCACGTTATCCGCCTCAGAGGCCACCGCTTTAACTTCGACCGGCAGTCCCAACAGAGCCTCGCTCAGCGCCTCATCCTGGTCGTCGCCCGGCGGAGACACGCCGCAACTGTGGGCGCACCACACGCAGAGAATTAGGCAACATGTCTGAAAAGTTCCAGGAGTTGCGTCACAAAATATTTCAAACGACAAGTTTTCCCCCTTCTACTTTACCAGTGAGCACGTTCCTGACTTCGTTTACAAAGTCAACGGCCATTCAAGCCACCAAGATGAAAATATAGCAGTAGTTGTTCATCTTATCCAAACTTACTGCAACAATGAAAAACATAGCATGTGTCAAAAAATAAAATGTTACCCGCTGCATCCGATGACCTTGTTGTACAAGTACGACGGAAGGCCTTTCAGGTCCACGTTGTAGTCCACGAACACAAACTGCAGCTCTCGCGAGCCTCCCAGATCTAGAACGCAACAAGGAAGTGCTAGAGTAGACCAAGCAAAAAAAAAAAAAAAAAACGCAAGAAACGCGTGATGGCACCCACCGAGCGGGAGGAAGGTGAGGAAGTTGGCGGCCATGGAGAGCTGGGTGAGGCGAGCCAGCCGGCAGAGGTGGCGCGGCACGTGGCTCAGCAGGTTGTGGTCGGCACTTAGGTGCTGCAGGGACGAGCAGCGGTACAGACGCTCGGGGAGCGATGTCAGCAGGTTCATAGACACGTCCAGAGTCTCCAGCAACTGAAGGTCACCAATCTCTTGGGAGACAATGGACATTTTTCAAATGTTGTCCCCCGAGCAGTCACATGATTGATATTTGTTACATTAATTAAGCTATTTTCCCTCGAATTGACAAACTAAGATCCTTTTTTTTTTTTTTTTATTCAGTCTTGTCCAGAAGTAACACTCAGGTTGTAAAACGGAACACTGCCTCCCTCTGCTTGGCTTAACAGGGTAATGCAGCCAAAAAGTGATTCTAGCAAATACTAACTTTGCGCAAGTTGCTACAGAAAAACCGTGTAAGAACATGACAGCGACGTGCTCGAAAAAGATGCCTGGATAAAAAAAGGTACGGACTCTTACCTGGCGGCAGGCTTTTGAGCTGGTTGTTGGACAGTCGCAGGTGTCTCAAAGACCTCAGTCGTCCAACCTCCGGGCAGAGCAGCTGTAGGGAGTTGCAGCTCAGGTCCAGTGACTGCAGCCGTGGCAAGTTTCCAATAGCTGGATGCAAAGCCACTAGTTAGCACCGTTTTAGTTTATTCCATATCAATGCAAAAAAAAAAACTTCCATGACTAGCTTTTATTTGGGCGGGTTTAACGCAGGGGGGAAGTCACCTTCGGGAATAATCACGATGTTGTTGGAGTGCAAATATCTTAAAGGAGAACAAGAAAGGAACACGTGAGAAAGTAATTTATTTCTCTCTAGTATCGTGTATATAGATAAGAATACTCACAGCTCTATTAGATTTGGTAGCTTCTGTGCAAGATTGTCAGGCTAAAAGGAATTTTGAAAAATAAATAAAGAAGCATTATGGCATGAACATCACATTTTGAGTGACATCTAGTGTATACCAGCGTGGTGAGCAAGTTCCCTTTCATGTAGAGCCTCTCCAGGAATTGCAAGCCCTCATCTTTGAGCAGCTCCACGGGGAAATGGTTGAGATTCCTGTAGTTGAGAAAGAGATTCTTGTGGCGCTCCTGCTTGGCCATGAAGATGGTCTCATGGAGCTCACTGGCCATCTTGGAAGAGGACTTTCCTCTTCTGCCGCGTATACTTCTTCCTTCCTATTCTACTCATCCATTGTCTTTCTGGAGTGAAAAATGCATGAAGCAAAATAGAGGAAAAGTGAGTTTTTCATGTGACCAGTGTGACAGAAGTTGGATGTAACTGGAAAGGAATATTCATTTATGTAATCCACTTTGTTGCTGCTGTATAAGCGTATATAATGTCATTTCACGCACAGGTTCCTAATCTTTGTTAATCTACAATTTCTAGTTTTTCTCCTTTACTTGCCACAGGGACTGCAAATTGAATATCTCTCGTGAACTATCTGGTACAGATCATCTCTACAAAAGACTAAACGAATGGTTCTTCTTTGAGCCAAAGCTGCAGAGCCTTAATTTGAACCAAGAAAAACCCTGGTAAATATCATCTGTGCCGGAAAAGTGGGAGAAAAAAGCAATTAGACAGCTAATTTACAAAATCATAACAAAAATCATCCATGTTGATAAGCCTTTTTTTTTCAAAGGCCCGGTGCTTCATGCAGCGCGATACGTGTACATTTTGAACATTAAACGCACGATAATTCGCTGTTTAAATAATCTAAAGAGCTATTACTGATTTATTTAGTCAACGTAACGTTCAAGCTAAGCTAAATTAGCCTCTCTGTCACTAGCACGACGCAGAAGAAAACAACAAAATATATAGCTTACCTGAATTGTAACGGGTGTAACATGTTTGTGAGGTCGTAAAAAGTCGTAAAAATACGTGAGGTCGTGTGTCAAAGACGTCAAGTTAAGCTAGGCTAAAGTACAGTTACCTCGACTGTGAAAAATAACGTGACGTCATTCTTAAGGCTTCCATTCAAATGACGGTTTTCAAGTTTTTTTTCCTACCTTGTTTACTTAAATGTTGGTGTTAGTTATAAGTAACTCACAACACGCGATAATAAAATAATGCACACATGCTTATTTTTATTTGACTCATGACGTCACGTCCGCCGTCGGACGTTGTGGGCGGGTCGCAGGGATAGGCAAACAATTTTGATTTGCATACATTTTTTTATTTATCTTAAATCTCTTGTAGAAAAACAAAACAAATAGAGAAACATTCTCTTTTTTCCTTCAGTCAGTCATCTTCCACCCTCCGGCATACATTTGCAAACATGTACAAAAAAAACAAACTCATTCTGACTTTTTGTGAGGAAGGCTGTTGGAAAAATGTACAAAATCAACTTGGCCATGGATGCAAAACAAATATTTTTTTTTCATTTTGAGGCCATCCAGTGGAGAAATCCCCCTCCCTGATCCCTTATCGCTGTCTGTACTGCATTTAAAACCAAAGAACGCCGGTTCTTGGTACCTGTCTGTCACCATGGCAACAAGTCCCAAAAAAAGGCCAGAAAGCCAGTATTTTCATATTGGGACACGTGACCGAACAAAACTACATGTGGTCCCCTCTGCTAATATTAATACCTTCCCGGGGCAAATGAAATATCTGTCCAAAAGTCAAAAACTGTTCAGTCACGTATGAATGTGGCTCCACATACTCAATGATGAAGATCGAGCATTGTCGTGTTTGTTTTTACGACCAGCGACAGAAACATGGGCAGAGGAGCTGAGATGTACTGCATTATTTTAGGTTTTCACAAAAAATACAGTAGCAGCTTTCTTTCCGCCTTTTGCTGATATATTGTGATGTATATAAAGAGTAATTGGGCCACATGGAAAGGGGGGCATATAAACAAGACAAAATCCTAATTTACAAGAAAAGGAATAATTAGGAGAACTTGTAATATTTTGAGAAAATGTCAAAATGTAACAATGTTACACAGGAACAAGTCGTAGGACAACAGCATTACGTGCGATATTCACGTTGTGCGGCAAAGTCGTAAAGTGACAGTAAAATGAATCATACAAGTCGGAAATGATAAAAGTCATCAATTGAGGAGAACAGTCATTTGTGATATTACAGGAAGAACAACTGGAAATTTGACATGAAAAAAAAAGTCAACAAAGTGACATTAAAGACAAAATATTATGATACAAAAATTTAACAGAACGATATCAGAAGTTGAGGAAGTAAAATCCTGATGTTAGGAGGATCAAGAGGTCACCTTACAAAACGTCAATTTAACTTCTGCATCGCTATATCTTAAATCGTAATGAGAGTTGAAAAATGGTGAACAATAATTTTTAAATGTACACTTGTGACCTCCAAATTTAGTTTTTTCCTTTTTTTTTTTTTTTTTAAACACATCTCTGACAATATTCCGACTACTTTTGCCATAAGTCTTTTTCAGTAGTATAGATTTTTTTCTTCTTCTGGTAACGCAATGACTTTCCCGTTTTATATTACAGCTTTGATACTTTCATTACATATTGACTATTCTCAAAACATATCGGCGGCTTTTATGGCAATTTGATAAATGTTTCCGTGAAATGTTACAGCTCCATTAATATGCCAATTTTATTTTCTCAAATGACTTGTGATCCTAATGCTCTCTTTATTGAATGGCACAAAATACTATTTCCATCTTGGGTACACAGTCCCAGTCTAACAACATCTCTTACAGTTTAGAACCACAGTAACGCATCGTAGTTAAACTTTACCAAACCATTCTTATTGGTCGATTATCTATGTGGTCATATAATATAAACATAATTCCCATGTTTCTGTGCTGTTTGGTTTGTGATTTGTAATTGTGAAGTTAAAGTAAAGCTCTGCCATATCATAATTTGAATTAAAAAAGACAACAGTGAGGTAGATGGATGGTTGAATGAAAAACAGAAAAACCTTCCCCCTTTCCCCAAAAGTATCAAAAAACCCTCAAAAATGTATCAAAACAAATAGAAAAAAAGTCTCCAGCTATTTCTGTACAGTGATTTACACACACAAAAACAACACAACTGGGCTGGCCAATATTTCTTCAATAAATCATACAAATAAATTAATTCAGCCTTTTACTTAGGGAGCAGAAGCATCTTTAGCATTATTAGCCATCTGTATACTGCCGCCATTTTGTAGGGTGATTTAACGATATTTTATTGTAGTGCATTAGCATTAGCTAGCTAGCCAGCTAAGTTAAACGTCAGCTGTCACATTTTGGATGCTAGCTGAAGAATCATTTTTAAAAAAGTGTAGTGTTTAAAAATATATATTAATGTCCACTTTATGATGATTAAGCATACCTGTACAATACTGAAAAAAAAATAGAATTTGGGGAAGATTTGATTTTGTGTACCACACTCAAAATACCATTTTGTCGCAGTATATTTATGACAGCTAGTTTGATGACTAAGTAACTAGTTGAGAAGCTAGTTGAACTTAAGAGGATAATACGGCCTATCAATGTAGTAACAATTAGCAAGTGTGCTACCACAGCGCCTATCTAAAAATAAGAATTGTTCAAATTTGGAAAGAGTCAGGAACTCAAGAGCAGCCAGCTTAGCAGCTAGTGTGACAATTACACCAAAACAATTTCATTTAACTGGTGGTTGTTGACAAACTATTCACTTTTTTGTTTGATCAAAATTTGAAATGAGGGGACCACGTGGCAGCTTGTGCGACAGCTAGCTTAAAACGAGAGAGTACTAACATCGTAGCTAACATCCATCCATTTGGTGGCGAAAACTGAATGCGGTGAAGAGGCGGGCATGTACAAATGTGTATGAGTGTGTGATTTTTATATATATATCATCAAGAATTGTGTGTTTATTTTTATTGACAACAGGGCTAACAATCCTTAACAAATAAAGCCCAAAATGGCAGCACAAACCTGAGATTTACTTGGGACTCTTTTCAAAGAAAAAAAAAGAAAAAAACGAGGCGTACTTCTTTGAAACCAGCTCAGTTACATTTAACAAAAAAAATTCAACCGGAAGGTCTCTTATATACTCATCAAGTCATATATATTTATAGAGAATCTATATTACAACCACAAGAGAAAATAAGGAATAGCAGCTTGTCTTTTCTTTTCTCTGTACAACATGAACATGGGGACCATATAAAAAAGTAGAAAAAGTCTCACCCAAACAGACAAAAAAAAAGGCTGGCCTAAATGCTATTGAAAAACATAAAATAAAAATAAAAGCCTCAATAACACCACCGTGACTTAGTGTTTTGGCGTCGATTCGCAACAATTTGTGGCTCAGATTTGTAATCCCTAGACAACGTGGAGTCTCAAAATGGAAACTGCGATATCAAAATTATGTTTTGGTACGTTTTTGTTTTTCTGCATTATACAAATATTTTGACATGGTAGGTTGTTGCGCCAGTTTTCCTTGTTAACGTACCAACTACTGTCTCAAAATCTCTTTTTGCCATTTTTTGGTGGGTTTTTGTACCGTTTTTTTTTTTTTTTTTTTTTAAATAACTGACGTACCGTGTCGATTCACAGAACATGATGATTTAATGTCAGACTTCGATGTTGACACAAAATGGAACATCGAAATCGGGACCACACCATCATTTTTTGTGAAGTTCAAGAGCTTACCCAAAAAAATGGACAAATTGAATGTTCTTGAACACCCCCCCCTCCCCCGAAAAATATCGTCGCGTTATGAGGATTTTGTTTGTGTGTGTTGTGCTCATTGTTCGTACATCCAAGCATTTGCACCGTTTCTCTTTTAATGACGTTTTTCCTCATTTTTCACGCTATTTTTTGTCGTTAACATAAATGCTCTTCAAAAACGACTGAAAGGAAAGTCATGGTTGGGTTATGAATTTTTTTTTTTTTAGTGTTTCGGTGTTGATTCGCAGCACTCGGCAACGACTTGTGGCTCAGATTTTGATGTCAGTACAAAATGAATCATCAAAATAGAGACCAGAGTATCAAAATGTAGTTTCTTATGTCGTTCCCACACCTACCAGCACAAAGGTGGCAACGTGGAGGACCTCCCTCTGTAAGTGCTTCTTCTCCCCGTTAAGCATCCATAAAGCCTGCCCAAAAATGGACTGAAATTATGTTTCTACGAAAAAAAACAAAAAAAAAAGTAAGATACTGTATATAAAACAAGCAACTCCCTCCAAGGTGGTTTTTTTCGGCAGCAAGGGGGCAGTGTTGCATCTGGTAGAACAAAAAAAAAAGGTGACATTACAGCAGGATAGGTTTGAGTCTTTGCTCCGTCCAATCAGCAGGCAGATGACTGAGGGAGGGGCATGGCACGCTGGTTTTTGCGCCCCCCGTTCATGTGGGCGTAGGGTGGCAGCTCGTCAAGGGTCGCCTGCATGGCGGCCACCGAGTCGCTCCCGTTGGGCGGCGCTCCCGCCCCCAACGATGACGTGGATGACGTCACCCCGTTAGCCGCTTGGTGCCCAACGGGCTCCTTGTCCGTGCAGGGCCGTGTGGGCGAGTCGGGGGTTAGCGTGGGCCCGGGCGGAGGTTGGGATCCGGGCGAGGAAGGCGTGTCCAAACGGACGTCGTCATCCATGCTATCTGCGTGTTGCTGAGGCTGCGGCAAGGCCTGAGTGTCGGGCAGCCTGTTGTCGGCGCTGTAGAAGAAACTGACCTCACGGAAGGACGGCTCCAGCTCGTCCTTCACGCTGCCGATGATTTCCACAAAAGATGGACGCATCTTGGGGTTGTACTGCCAGCACATTCGCATCAGCTCAAACCTGCACACCATGGATAAAATGAAGTCACACAATAATGACAAAAAAAGTTTTGACGCCCAAAGAATGGACTTACAGCAAGTCGGGGCAGTTTTGCGGTTTGTCCAACAGGCCTCCCTCCATGACAAAGCGCAGCACCTGCTCATTGGACAGACCCTGGTAGGGTTGCTCCGCCAGCGTGGCGATCTCCCACAACACCACCCCGAACGACCTAAACAGAGACAGTTGGGGGGGGGGGGGGACGCTGAATGAATGAAGTGGGCTACACTGTAGTGACATCAAGATTTTATACACTATCAAAGAAAATAGTAAATAAAATAGAAGTACTGCACACTTACCAGACGTCGGAATTGGTGGTGAAGACGCCGTCCTTCAAAGACTCAGGTGACATCCACCGGACGGGAAGCAGGCCCTTCCCGCCTTTACGGTAGTAGTCAGTCTCGTAGATGTCTCGGGTCATGCCGAAATCTGAGAAAAGGTACAAGCCAGGATGTGTGGATTGTTACCGAACTTTGGGAGATTGGGTGAATGTTGTCAAATTCTTATCACTCCAGCAATGAGCGTCATAAAATTCCTCCGAGACATTCCCGACAAAGCGCCCTTACCTCCTATCTTGACGGTAAAGTCCTCGGCCACCATACAGTTGCGCGCCGCCAGGTCTCGGTGCACAAACTTGCCGGCGTTGAGGTATGCCATGCCATCTGCAATCTGGCCAGCCATTTGCAGCATTTTCTTCAGGGGCGGCAGGGACAAAGTGGACCACTGCTGTTGGAAGGAATGCAGAATTAAATGACACAAGATTTTTATCTTTCAATTTTTTTTTTTAATATATCGATATGCAGACATATTCCAAAAAAAATTGGTGTAAGAATTTTTTTTTTTTTTTTAATTTCTTGATTGTATTTGCTGGCTAACTCAGTTCTTACTGGTTCTTTTTGAGACCGAACCTTTTTGTTGTCATTACCTCTTTCGGTCGGAGGGAGCGCAAGTAGCTCTTGAGGTCTCCCTGTGTCATCAGCTCCATGATGACCAGGGTGGGCTGACCCTGAGACACCACCCCCAGGAGACGCACCTATCCAAATAGAGGGTGAGCAAAAAGTCTATCTATGACATGAAAAGTTTGAGTGCATACCACATGATGACAGTTGAACTCCTTCATGACTGAGGCCTCGTTGAGGAACTCGATGCGTTCCCTCATGCTAGCAGACTCGTTCACCGTCTTGATGGCCACCCGCGTCTCCGGTTCATCCTTCACCACGCCCTTGGCGATGCCTTCGTACACCATGCCGAACGAGCCCTGGCCCAGCTCGCGGCTCAGGGAGATCTTCTCGCGTGCCACCTCCCACTCGTCGGGCACGTACACTGCGTCGAGGAGAAAAGCGGGTAGCCTTTAACTCGTTGTCACTTTAAACACTGACCGTTTTCAACTTAAGGACCATTTTTGGGAACCACTTGTTGACAGTAACCTTTTTAGTTTGACTGCATCTGGTTAGACTGTACTCACTTTCAGCCGCACTGAAGTATTCAGGGTTGACCGATGCGTACAGAACTCCATTTCCAAGCCGATCATTGTTCCTAGCAGCAACGAAATGCAGACTAATCACATAGAATCACAAATAGTTGAATAAAAAAAATGAAAAGTGATGTTTCTGTGAAAAACAAAAATATTTGAGAGGCAGGGTGAGCATTGGCTCATTTGCAAACAAAGTTTAAATTGGAAATAAAACAATTTGTCTCCTTTAACAGTAAATCTTTGAGTAGTAAAACGCAAAGATTCACCAGAATCTGAAAATGAGGGTCACAAAAAAAAATCAGTGTTTTTTTTTTAGTTTTTTCTTCTTAAATTCAGAAAAATGACCAAAATATTTTCTTCATTCTACAAATGATAAAAAAAAATATGTGAGATACTTGCTTGTTTTGGACAGTGAAGATATTATATGTAGATAAATAAAAAAAAAGACCTTTCAGTTTATGCAATCGGTAAATTATGGGCATGTTTATAATGGCGGCATCATCACGGCAACGCACCTTTTCCTGCTCAGAGTGAAGAACACTGAGCACACGAAGCCGAGGAACAACACGATCGTGGGGGCGCATACGGCGAAGTAGAGGAAATTATCCGGTTCTGATGGGTCAAGCACAACCAATATTTGAACTTATGTACCGTGTATAGATAATTAGGAGTGTGCTTGCTGTGTGTCTTACGTTTGGCCACATAGAGATCAACCGGTTGGGTCCACGATCCGTTCCCAGCCAACGACGTCGCTCGGACCCTCAGCGAGTAGTTGCCCGGTCCGAGGTTGGACAGGCGGATGCCGCGTTGTGTTCGATACAGCTGACCTGACACGCATTCGTGCTTCTCAGTCTGACACACACGCACAAAGACAAACACATTGGACCGTGAAGGACAGAGACAAGTACAGACATTTTTTCCAAGGTGGACCACAATCTGTTTGTGGATGCAAGAATATTTTTCCCCACAATATTTGCTACTAATTTTAGCCGTGACACGACTTGGGTCAAAGCAAAGAAAAGTGCTGACGCAGCAAAGGTGAGTATAATAAATAAATATATATATATATATATTTTTTTTTTGACGTACCTCAGTGCCCAGCATGAACTTGATCTCGTACATGAGAAGGAGGCCGTTGGGGTGGGTTGGCTCCGGCCAGCGTAGGAACACAGAGTCCTCGTTGCTGTCCCAGGACACAACGCCCGGAATGTCATCCGCCTTTTCTGGAAGGGAAACGAAAATAGACACTCATTAAATGGAATTCTTTTTTCAATTATGCCCACAAATGACATCTCATGTTTTCCACTAACCTGCCGGTTTGGTTCTGGAGAAAACAAACTCGGCGGCGCTGCAACGCTGCACCTGCCGATTGCAGGCGTGGACGTCGATGCGGTACACGGTGAAGGGCTGCAAACCGAAGATCTGAAGCTCGCGTTCCGTCACCGCCTGTTCCACAAACTCAAACTCTTGCTCCGCCAGATCTGGGTCGGCGCCGCTGCCGTTGGTGGCGGCCTGCAGGGGAGAGACGGTGCTGGCGTTGGAGTGAGGCCAGTGCTGGCGTCGAGAGTGGGTGGCGTTGGCGATGCTGAATAGATCTCTGCGGCGGCGATCGGGTGGCCTGGAAAAGAACAATTTAAAGACGTTCAACATTCAACCTTGGAGGCAATTTTGGGTTAGCCACAAGGCATTCGCTAGGCTATAGTGAGCAAGGTTTTGACGTTGTGAAAGGGAAAATGAGGGACAAAAACTGCTGAATTGTTTTGATTCTGTAAGGCGCACCACCCAAATTTGTCACAAGGGGGTGACATTTTATTCCAGTTATTTCATTTTGACACTTTGATGTCTTTTCCTGGTTTAGCATGTTTTTTTGTGTGTGTTTGTTTTTATTGCGTGTCGTCTGACGGAAACGGGGTGCGCCATCCCGTGTCGGTACACCAAAGGGACCGTGTGGGTTAAAAGGTTTTGGAAAAACTGACCTAGAGGGGGGGGGGGGGAAGTAAGTTGGTTGTTTTTCAATAAAAGTATCACAGGTCTGTTGTTGGTTGTTTGCGAGCAGATGTCAGATGCAGTGAGGTTTGTTGTTTGCTTTGAAACCATGTTGATCTCAAGTCATTCTGTGTGTGTGTGTGTGTGTGTGTGTGTGTGTGTGTGTGTGTGTGTGTGTGTGTGTGTGTGTGTGTGTGTGTGGGCTTGTGTTCCAGTGAGTCATCGAGTTGTTTTCAATGCTTTGCAGCCTCAGGGAAAGAAGGACAACTAGTGAGCAGTTTTGTAAATAGAGTCACCAAAACAGCACCAGTCATTTTTGTGGGGAATCAACTTTGACCAAGAAACTTAAAGCACATCCGGCTCCAAAAACCAAAAGCAACATAATGCCATTGAGAAAAGTTGGCTAGGAGATTTACACAGGACAGCAAACCCCCACTACACTACTCGCGTGGAAAAGTCTGTTTAAATAAGGCATGTAAAAAAAAAAGAAGAAAAAAAAGGCCCACCTAGGAGTGAAGATGGAGTTGTGCAGGAAGTTCTCAAAGACTTTCCGGTAAGAGGCGTCGGCGGCTTCCGCCTCCAGGTCCTCTACCGATTTGGGGCAAGGGCAGCAGGAGCCCTTCTCAGGACTGTCAGGGTCTGACTTTGTGGGTTTGGTGTCGTCCTCCTGGTCCCCCACCCCGACCGCCGCCATCCTTACGGGGATCTTCAAATCTGCAGAGGAGAGTTGTTATCATTCCGTTTCCAGCTTGAAGTTTCGAGCTGGACTTGTTTTTTTTTTGTTTTTTTAGCACTGCGTAAGCACCTTTGGAGCAGTAGTTGTGCTGGTACAGTTCTCGGTCTTCGGCTTGTTGCTGCCATCGCACCAGGTAGTAGGTTTGATTGCCGTTGGGCGACACCGGTGGCAGCCAGCGCACCACCAGCTGCGTGGAGGAGTTGGAGTAGGCGCGCACGTCCTGAGGCATAGAGGGCGCTAGGGAGACAACAAAACGGGTGCTCAAGTTGTATTGCAACAGCCAAATTCACATTTTCATATTTACCTGAGGGGCTAGTGCGGATGTAGACCACTTTGCTCTTCGCACTGGGAATCTGCTTGTCATCCACGATGAGCGTGATGGCCTTGACGAAGACGGCGTACTGCGTCCACGGCTTCAGGTTGGACAGCAGCACGCCGGGATCGATGTCCTTCTCTTGGTGAAGCTCCACATCCACCATGTTCCAGCTGTTGGAGCCGCAGCCGTCCTGACCCTCGAACTCGGTGATGTTCTGGTACGGCCTGCGGGGAAGGGAGACGGGGGAAGGAGGGGTGGGGGTCGTCAATAATGAGCATCGTCAGGAGAAATCACAGCTGAGATCAGAAGAAGGGAGGACGTACGCCTCTTTGTAGTAGACGATAAAGCTGATGAGGTCTCGATAGTCTCGGGGGCGGTAGCGCTGCCAGGTCAGCTTGATCCTGGTGCTGCTCGTGCTGTTGGACTTGAACTTCAGGATGGTGCTTTCGCCTGAGGGTGCAAAAGACAGTTCTGGCATCAAAAGGAGTTCTTGAGTTGACCTTAAAAGTCAAGAGACATCAGGGGTTTTTGATGATGCGTTTTTTCCCCCCACTGCAGCGGAGTTTAGCTCTACTCAGCATCCATTTGAAGAGTACAAGAGGAAACAAGATGAAAAGCAACACAATTGAACGCATCTGTCGGACCGCGGCCAACGACGCAGCGCTATCCAGATGTTAAAATGAACCATGTGAAACATTAGCTGAGAATTAGGGCCGAAAATAGAATACAAAGTTGTATACACAAATTTGTTTCACTGCATGTCTGACTTCTTGATCTTCCATAAAGGCTGTTTAAAGAATGATATGTCAATTTTGAAACGGTAAAACTGTCCGATCGTTGATCGCTAAACAGTTTCATCGCAAAACTGCGAAGGGGAGTCAAAATTGCGATAAAATGTCTGCTCTTAATGGAAAAGAAATTAAACTGAACATCACGCGGTGGGAAAGCGCCAAACTAAGCTAGCAGCAAACCCAACGAAAACAGGAAATATTTGGACGGCTTTGGAGCGTACAGCTGGCTCGGTCGCCGTTGTTTCGGTAGTCGCTCTCGTCGAAGCGCCCCGGAACGCCCGTCTGCTCCCACATCTTCTGGATCTCCGACACGCATAGTTTGGGGTTGGCCCGGAAGAACAGCTTCCCGCTCCGGATGGTGAGGTTGTGCTGCTTCCAGTCCCACAGGTACTGCAGCTGCTGGTTGTCAAATGCCGAGAAGGCGTACATGCTAGAAGGGGGCCGTAGAAAGAAAGTTGGATTGTATCATCGATTCAAATTCAATTTGACGTGCTTCAAAAGATTTGCATTTTACTCCAGGGCACCTCAGGTGCTCAAAAGTATTTGGACAAAAAAAACTGAGCACAAGTAATAAGCAGCACATGCTAGGCTACATCAGCTCTTGCAATCCTTGAAATCTGACTTTTTATTATCAATAGGGGACTAACGTGGACAAAAGGTGGATATTTGCTCGTTCAACACTTTTGAGAACCACGACCTCTTCTGAGATGCGCTTTGGCCGCAGACAAATCAAATCATGTGGCAACTTTGCAGCATTCTTGCTCATTACCAGACATTCCGATCCGGTTTGTCATCATTAATCATGATGGGATGAAGAGGAAAATAAGATCCGAAGAGAATTGGGGGGTGGGCGATGTAGCTTTTTATGATTCGCTGGGTACCACCCAGACATACAGGAATGACTGCAATGTGGCGCCTTGGGACAGCAAGACTCTTGTGAACTCAAGGAGAAAACAAGTGGAGGACGTTTTCCTGAACCGTTAAGACTGATTTAGCTGTTATCCTTACTTTAGGGGGGAAATACATTTTAATCTTTAACCTTTTAGGTCCAATCGAGGATAGTAATCCATACAGTCCAACACAATTAATCGACTTTTATCTCTCCTGAGCATTTAGCCCCATTGGAGCCCAAAACTTTTAACATGATGATGGTAAAATCACAGCAGTAAACTTAAAAAAAAAAAAAAAAAAATACGTGTTTACTTACTCATCCAGGAGTTCCTCGCCGTCGATGTATCGCAGGCTGCGCAGGAAGGCTAGCGAGCTGAGTGTGTGCGAGTGTCGTATGCACACGTAGCCTGTCACCCTCTGGATCAAACCAGTGGAGCTCTCCAGCTCGGCCACCATGTTATCTGTAAAGACAATGTCCCAAAAAACACGTTACATTTAATTTTGAACATCATCAGACTTTTCTTCTTCTGTGTATTTATAGTTTTAAGTCCAGGAAATGACACGGTCCTCAGACTTTCCAAGGTCCTGGTCTAGACGCCATGTGACATCAGTGCGGATTGTAAAAAGTGTTTTGCTCGCAAATGTTTGGACTACCTCAGAGCCACCAAGCTACGACTCGGCTCTCCTTTTAAGGTTTTGGAACGGTGAGACGTGTTGCTTTATTTTATGTTTGACAAATGTCATGGAGTGGAAAGAAAGCAACGTGAGGTGCGGCGTACTCACGGCCTCTGCGGATATTGATGTGAAGGTTGCCTTTGATAACCGTACAGCCTTTCAGGGACTGCGCGGCATCCATGGAGTCAATGACCTTCTCCTCGCAGACTTTATCGCACAGACCGTCGCAGGCCGTGCAGGACATGCTGAAGACCAGACAGGAGACACAAACGTACAGTCACCAAATATTTAGAGAGCTATGACGAGAACGGAGCGGAGCAAGGTTGCCGTGCGCTAATGCTAAAACTGGCCTTGCCCTTGTGCTGATTTTGGTATTTGCTTCAAACTGATGAATAGATAAAAAAAAAAAGTAAGCGCAAAACAATAATAAATTGATGTAACTAATAATACACTGCTTTTTACTCACACATAGAAATGCTAGGCGGGCTAGGCTAGGCTAGGCTAAGCATGGCAGGCTCACCTGTTTGGGTCGGTCCGCGTATACCCAACGGGGCATTCGGACATGCACTCGCCCTCGTGGATGACGAAGCGGTCGAAATCCGGCAGGTGGACTCTGGAGCAGAAGTCGGCGCTGACGCAGCGCCAACCCTCGAACTTGTAGGTGCCGGGCGGACAGTCGGCCACACAGCGGTCCTGGTGGTAGTAGTGCACGCAGGCGGCGCAGGAGGTGTCGCTGCCGGCCACGGTGCAGCTGCCCAGGCATTGCGCGTGGCAGCATTCGCCGCTTGCTGTGCACGCTCGCCGCCCGCATTTGCTCGGGCACTCTGATGGAAAAACACAGAAAGACAAAAAAAAAAAAGGAATATGAGTGACAATGACTGAGTTTTTGGAGAACCTGTAAAAATGACATGATCAAATAAAATAGAAAACATTGAAACTGAGTACTTTTGGACAAGAAACAACTACAAGCTTCCCTATTGAGCATACAAATTGCTCAATCTACTAAGGCGGGTCCACCCATGTTCCAATGTGAGGACAAGTAATGAATAATAAACGTGATTTACAGTCTCTGGGAGAAGTTAACGTAGTCCGCAGTGCGTCCAATCTGAATTGAGGAGCACAAGTTAATGGTTCCAAAATGATGAGAGATGAAAAATCAGAGGAGAACATGATGTCATCCACTTGCGTGATCCATGTAGGGGGTTTCACTGTTTAAAACAGGCCACATAGTGAAGTCATGGGAAATGATGTTCTGTTTAAATGATGTTGATTGATAGGATGACGCACATGGCGCTTTCCAACCCTCACTAGCGCTGAGAGTGTTTTATTGAACTTAAAGAAATATTCTGTTTAGATCCTTTGGGACCGGGGGGGGGACATCATTTTGAAGATTTTTGAAAACACAAGTTTCACTGAACACTAATAAAAGAGGCTGGACATGTCAATCAGATCAAGAAGTCATTGAGCCGTGACTGAAAGTAAATAAGGTGAGCATTTTTTTTTTTGGAGCCATCAGATCTCGGGCTTGTACTTTGATAATAAATAATAAGCCCAAATGCAGCTCAATCAGAAACAGCAATCCCAGAAAGATGTGAAGCTTTTTTTTTGTGGGCAGGCCATGCAATCAATAGACGCCAAATGAAATAAATTCAGATGTCAACACAACAAACAAAGTCATTCCTTAATATAAAAAAAAAAAACTACACGAAGCCACAAAGCCACCGCTGGACCTGCAGTCTGTCCGATTTGATGAGGAGGCTTCATCGGTTAATGACCAAGAGGTGACCTTCAGCGGTCCACCAATCAGAAGCTTCCAAACTGTGTGGTCCCATCAGCCATTCAGCAGGCTGTTTTTGTGGTAGCGCGTCTCTCTCTGGCACACAATGTTCCTCCTCTCCCCCCGCCCACCCTTCCTTACGCCTCCTTGAGAAACCCTGTGACCTTACGGTAAGTTAAAAAAAAAATGGTGACAAATAGCTGGGGTAAGGAAAAGGGCGGGAACCTGCTGCTATACGCAAGTCGGAGACATAATGGATACCAGTCTTTTGTGCTAACGTCTTGCAGGGCTGCTGCGCCCCAGGAAGAAATAAGGGATGGGAGAAGATGGAGAGAAGGAGGGTAGAGGAGGAAAGTCGTTACACATGGCGCGGGCTTGGCTCCAAAAACGCTGTGGGTGGGACTGCCAGTAGGGGGAGTCGGCAAGTTTTTTTTCTCATTATAAACAGGGTCAAACAGTCACCATTTTGGTAATCTTAAAATGTTTATGCAATTTTTCATTCATTCATTCTAATAGTCACAAGTTTAATATTAACCATCGTTTAAAATTAAATCAGCAATCTCCCAACTGTTACACAAGTATACATACAACACTAAAGCAACTGAAATGAATTACAACTAGTCAGCCTTTGATTTTTGATTTTTTTTTTTAACTAAACTTTTTCATGCCAGAACAGATTTTCTGTGTGTTTATTTATATTGTGATAGATTTTGATTGGAAAAATGCAGCTGTAACAAGCTGGATCCAATTTTGTGTTTCATGCCTGTGATTTGTTTTGTTTTTTACTAAACATTTTGTGGGTTGATGCAAATTTTGATAAAAAAAAATTAAAATATCAACCTAATCAGTTTTAGAATAAAGGGATGCAACAACAAAATAGTTTTCCGATGCACTGGCCAAAAGATCAGTGATGCATGACCGCCAGTGTGTTCACCTTTTGCCATTCATTTGTGGGAGAGCGGTGTTGATCAAAAAGGATTCACAAATGCCTGCCCGGCGGGAAAGTATTCCGGGAACTCCACATCGGTCGGCGGCCAAACAGCAAGAATCTTTCTGGTCCGTTGCATCCAAATTAAGCTATTGTCGCTGCCCCCCCAAATGTACGAGGAAAACAAGCAGACTTTTGGTCGTCGTCGATGGTGGTCTGTGTCTTCCTAATTTGTTCGTGTTTGGTTCCCATCTGACGACGGTCTCCTGTTTGAGTCAGAGATGAACGCACCTCCCCCGATTAGAACGCAACGCGAGAACGTCCGTGTGGTCACGACTAATTACGTCCTGATCCGATATTTTGCATCGTATCGGCTTTCGATCTGGCTATTTTGTGAGTATCATATCGAATGGGAAGCCAAAAAAAATCTCAATCGTGACCTCACTGGTGTTGTTTACCATTGACCGCGTTGCCCAGGTGACAAACACTGACGGCAAACAGGCCATCGGGGAGCTTCCTGTCTGACTTTGTAATTATCAGTTAGCGTCCCCTTTTCCCAGAGGGAGCACCGAGTCATAACAGCCAAGCGTGGAAAACCGACAATAAGGCAATGAGTTCAAATTTAGATGATAAATATCTCAAGTCATCAAAAAGTGGAGAGAAACACTTTTTGGTTGGTGTTCTGTGAATAAAAAGCAAAGATCAGGTACAACAAACTTTGCCACTTTTGACTGAGTCCAAAGTCATTGAACACCACCGCTTGGTTCTGTTGACATCCGGAACTGTTCCTTGGCTGTAGTTCAATCCCTAATTAATGGTGATGGTTGTCAAGAGAATTTAGGAAAGCTTTCACAACTTTGAGCTCTCCGGAGCTCCGTCTCATTCAAAATAAAATGGGCCCATTTGGTTGTCTTGTCCTATTAGTAAGACTTTCCACCAATACCCGCCATTGTCTTGGGCAGATCGGTCCTGTGTAAATATTTGATAGAGGACTTCAACAGCGTCTGTAAATAATGTCCACTGCGAGGCTTTTTTTGTTTTGATCTTTTGCTATCTTGATGCTTGATAGCTTCTGGCAGGTCAAACACAAACACGCATTCCCACTTGACAACGTGCTACGTCTTTGCTGTCATTTTTATTGCTCGGAGCACTTTTGGCGCTTCATGGATGTGACCGGCTCGGCCGGGTCGCTCAAGACGAGAGCCGTTAATTCCCTTTAAATGGAGATCCGCGTTCTGATGATGATTGTTAGCAGACACGCCGCTAGCGGCTCAAAACACTGAGCTGCCACACAAACTGTCCGATGCTAACAGAGCCGGCTTTGTCCGGGACTGGAAACAGTAATATGTGGGCACATTGTGTTTTCTGTCCATCGCCGAGCTGTTTGCTGTGTTTATGGAGTCTGCGCCGGTGCTGTTTATTTTCCCAAATTTGCTTGATTACTGGAACTCTCAGAGAAGCAAAGGGGGAGATGTGTGGAGATGTCCTGAATAGACCTCGAGGATTTGCACTTGGTTTGGTTATTACTCACTCGCTGTCGATTGGAGAGAACTACTCTGCGAGTAAAAAAAAAAATGTATGTCTTACGAGCGAATCGTGAAAATAATAATGAAAGCGTCGATAAATGAGCCTTCAAACGATTCTCTGTTGAATGGTGGATCCTCGCGACAATTAAATCTGAATTTGCGTTGGCGTAAAAGTGACCATCATCAAAGCCAATTGATACTCAGCATATTCAGTTCAATAGTGGCGTGGTTGGTGAGACGATCAAAACCAAAAACACCTGATGGACTCCCTCTCTCCTTCCTCGGCATTTGGGTCGCCCACAGCGAGGAGGCCTCCCACAGAAGGTTCTGTTGTCTAAAGGCTTCTTCCGGATAATTACAGTCAAAAGGAAACAGATGTGAAGCGCTCCTCGGACTTGAGGTTCCATTTTGTGATGGTCATTTGAGTCGTACCGGGGGGATTGCGGAGATGCCTTCGATAAGACGTCTTTAGTGGCTGCAGGGGTGGTCTTAGATTCTCCAAATGTAAACGTGCGGCTCAAGTGCGGAGCTACAACGAAGGGCAACGCATACATTTTTTTTTTTTATTTGGCCATCAGAAAAGCCAAGACTCAGTGAATCCGTGACATGTTGCTGTCATTTCCTTCGTTATTTGTTGATGCCATGTTTGTCGGCTAAATCCTCCCGTGTAATTCCTTGTAGCCAAAGCATCGGAGGTGCCGAAGAGAAACGATTCGGCTCGGGCTCGCCTAAACAGAGCCGGCGGTTCACCTTGTGAAGCTTGTTTGGAAAACACATTTGTCAGATCAGCTGACGCCGCTGGATAAGCGCGAGACAAAAGACATTCCTGGCATCCCCCAACTGACTGCCCTGGAAGAGACATGACAAATAAAAAGCGTTGTTGTCCATCCCAAAGCTGACGGATAAGACGGACGATGAAAAAGGGGGGTGGGGGGTGGGGGGGGGGGGGGGGGGGGGAGCTTTTTGAAGACCCATTACACCATCCAGTTCATGTTTTAGGGTGGAACATAATCTGAAGATATTCAGGTGTAACAGGATTAAAGAAAATGGCTGAAGGCAGTTTGCACTTGCACTCAACATATTCAATTTCCTTCATGTGCAGTTAGAGTCTACGTAACTATTCAAATGCGGAAAATTCAAGATTAAATCAAATTACAAACTACAGAGCATTTTCTTTTTATTAAACCATCCTTGACATGTGACAACTAAGTCCAAAATGGCTGAGGCACATTTGATTGGATTCTCACTCACTCAATTGCACTTTTTTTTTTGTGTTGACATGTTAAAGTAGACTGAACAATCCCTGGAATTTAATGGGAAGGACAGGGGAGCCGGCATATAAGATTCCCATAAAGCCACCGCAGACTTCTCTGGCAACTTTCAAAGTCGTGCTCATGTGCGACTTATCACAACTAGACTCCAAGGCCTGCTTGGAGCCCAGCCAGTCGACCTCGCCGGCTCCGATTGAGTCTACAACTCCGACCGAAACGTACAAACATGACGAAACGTTTCACACGACAGCATAATCAACATCTGCAAATGTCCAAAAATCCAAAATTATAAAAAGTTGTCTAGCGCTTTAAGCAGAAGCCACATTGAGTCGCCGCTGCATATTTTCTTTGTTTGATATTTTGTGCAACCACAGAACAGAAAGAGGGGGGGGGGGGGGGGCCTGGTAGCAAAGCAAAACTTTAACCATACCTCTGACAAGACACTCGACCCAGTCAGAGCTCATCACAATCAGACGGTGTTTCGCGGATCCCAATCAAAGGCCGCATAATTACAGTGGCCCCGTCGCCACAACCAAACCAGTAATGTTCTCTTTCAGGCATTCCACAGATGGGTGTGACTGTTCAATTAAAGTAGCCATGAATGTCCCTGCTTTACACAGCCGACCCTGTCATTACCAGCCCAATCAGCCTCTGCGAACAGGTCGCCGGGATGTGGACTTAAAATACTATGACAATACAGTTGGCGTTATTTTTAGAGGTTGTTTTAAAGCTCCAACAACTTTTGTGGACAAAGACAAAAACATACAGCCGCTTTTGCTGACAATCAAACATCATTGCTAACTTGCGTTCCTTGTTAAATCACAAATTAGCTGTGGCTAATCCCTTTTTGGGTTGTTTTTTTTTGGGGGGGGGGGGGAGCCGGGTTCATTTTCACAGACTACACCCAACCTTGATGAACTCCAGACCTCTTCATTCACAAAATCCTTTCAGTAGAATCTGTCTACCCAAATGAAGTTGGGCAAAGTATCTCAAAAAGTTGCAAAGAAATGCCAAGATCCAAACAAATTAAGGTGAAGAATAAAAAATAAAAAAAAGTGATACCCAATCAGTCTCAGAGCCAATTGCTACAGTTTTCGGACTCCGGCGAACAACGGTAAGAACCACAAATGGAGAAAACATGGAAGACTGGTGGTGAACCTTCCCAGGAGTGGCTAGCCGGCAGAAATTCGCACAGCCATGACTCATCTAGGAGGTCACAAAGAAACCCTGGACGACATCTAAAGAACTGTAGTCCTCCTTTGCCTCAAAGTCAGTTTTCGTGAGCAAAGAAAATCCGTGGCAGAGTTCCAAGTTGGAAACCGCTACTGACCAAAGAGAGCTTAAAGGCTCGTAGTATGAACTCAGTGACGTACAGAGAGGAACTGACTATGTCAAAAAATATGAATCCAAAATAGACTAAAACCCTGCATTTTCATTTTGACTTTAATTGAAACATTGCAACATTTTTGATGCCGTTTTCTGGACACCTGGGACGGATTAACGACATTTCCATTCAATACAAAGGGGAATGCCGATTCGATCAAACGCGGTCAAGGAATTAATTGAAATTCAATGTATCATTAAATATGTCAACGTCTTAGAGGGTCACAAAAGAAAAGAATCACTTTGATGGTTAGTATTGTTCCCGTACGGTATCCAATGTGAAAAAGCAAGTTCTGATGTTTCAGCAAAGCCTTACTCGGATTACAAATAAATAACAAGGACGGTGCCAAACAACAAGCCCAAAAGAGCTACACTGACATGCAAACGGCGGTAAATGAAGCTAATGGCAGGCTGCGCAACAAGCAGAACCCTCTGTTTTTATGTGTATTCCCTGTGGGTTGAGGTTAAAAATACAAAAAAAAAAAGAAAAAAAAATCCCTTTCCCGTAAATCCCAGAGGACTTTCTTTGTACTTTAATGATGTGCTTTCATCTCCTCCTGAGATACAAAGCGCTGAAAAAACAAAACAAAAAAACCTCCCTTACTTTTTGGGAGGTGTTTACCCCGCATGTCGTGAGATGGGAACCTGACGAAACGTTTGTAACGTGAGAAAAGACACCGAGACAAATAGGGGACCGTAAACACACAAGAATGTCTCCTTTGCCACAAAATAGAAGTGGGGGAAAAAAAAGATCCCCTGGAGCGCAAACACACTTTGAAGCCCCGTTTCTTTTTTTTATCCGTGTCATACTTTTATGAATGAGTCCACGTTAAGGAAAACAACACGAGCTTTTATGGAGCTGATGAATGGACAACCTACTCCGGAAATAGAGAGGACTGAGGTGCATTCAGACAAGAGAGCTCAGATAAGAAGATGAAAACAAATATATGGCCTCTCAACAGTACTTGAGTCTCACGAACTGATACGTTCTATCGTTATCACATGACCACCCTTTTCGTCTTCATCTCTCATCTACTCGATGTACTCCTTCTACACAGTGCCCCCTAATGTTCGGACTGAGGTACGACATGACTCCACTGTATTTATAAAGCACTTAATCATGCCTGTGTTTTCCATAAAGATCAAACATAATTAGTTCTAATTACTATATTTACTATACTATATTTATTGACTATATTATTATGATATTTATATGGCCAGGCTAGCAATCGCCGTCATCGTCTTGTAGAGCAACTCTTTCACGTTGAGCGAGTTCAGTGTGAAAACAACTAACAAAAATTCAACAACTGACACACCAATAAGCAAACTAGCAAACGGACTAACAGTAATGAATAAACTAAGAAATGTGTGAATGGGACGCTAACCAACGCGCTAACTAACCAAGGAGCACACACATTAACAAACAAAAAAAATGTGAAAACAAACAAACAAAATGGCCTAATTACAGTCGCCATCACATGGCCCATGATTGCACCCAGGCGGTCTTTGAACTTTTGAAGCTATGTCGGCCATGAAAATAAAAAAAAAGAATGACATCAGAGTACAAACGGGGGCTTTCATGGTGTCCAATTAGACACAGCACACGAGCAGGTATCCCCACCAGACGACTTCAGACTCCACAGCCTCCAAATTAAACTTTTTTTTTTTTTTTTGTCTTCTACTTTACTGCTGGCTCATTTGCCGTACTAGCAGACTCCCTCTGGAGAAACCGGCAGACAGTGTCTTCACGGGGTCCTGCTCCACTTCCGTTCCGTTTGGCCCACTTCGCAGTCGAGCGACTAGCAAACAAATACCGTCGCGGCTGGCGAGATGGCGCCTAAACACCTGCTGATTATTTGGACTCGCAAAGAATCAAATATTCAAAGATAATCCCTCTCGAGAGACTGTTTGAGCGTTGCAACTCTTTTGGCTTCCTTCCCCGCCGGCCGCCTTTTAGACAAACATCATGGCCCCAGAGACTCAACAGCCAAACAAGATCATATTTATCAGGCACCTCCCTGTTAAGCTTGACCCCTTTGTGTCTGGATTATGATACCAGGAGGATGTGTTGACAAAATATTGTGACAAACTCAAGCCCAAAAGTCCAGACGCTACCACCCCAGAAGTCAATTTGGACAACACACAAGTGTCCTGCAAAAATTTCCGAAGCTCAAGTTCACGCATCGGGCGCTCCACATTTGCATCCTATGCAAACCTGAGCCTGCTCTGCGACTCTGGCGTTGTCACATGAGCGAAAACATCAACATGCTGAGTCCGCAAGCGAGGCGACTGGTCACCAGGGAAACACTTGAGACACACACACACATACATACACATCTGCTCAACGGCACAGCAAGTCATTGCAAACGCCGCAGTCATAAAAATGAAATGAAAGGCGGTGTTCATGTGGAAGGTGACACTGACTAATAAAACTAACGAACATGTGTGGCCCCAAAAAAAAAAAACCTGACAAACGTGCAAGTGCACTAATAAATTCAAAGAAAATAGCTCATTAACCAACGCACTACCCAAAGAGCAAACAAATATGCCAAGGGCCTAACCAACAAGGTGAATAATAATCAGACTATCAAATAAACTAACAAATGCACTCACGGGCTAACAACCACACTGTGCTGTAAATGCTTGAGCTAGACAAACAGAGACATCCACAGTCACAAAACGTCTGCTGATAGCCGAGAGCAAAATCTTGCAGTCAAAGAGAAACTGAGATGGGACTGTTCACGTCGAGGTGTTTCATTAAAAACATTTTACTGGAGCGGCTGAGAACAATCGTGCAATCCATTGCCTGTTTGACAGTTTAGCGTGGTTTTAGAAAGTCATGGTTTAAATAACCTCCAATACTGACTGTCACTGTAATAAGCTTTTCTTTTTTTCTTTTTTTTTTTTACGAGGGGAATTCTAAGCAGGGAACAATATGATTAGCTTCTCGCGGAGTTGAATAAACCACCTGTTTGATGTCAATTTCTTCCTCCTAACATATTTTTGCCCTCTCGGCGAGCAGGGAGGGGAGGGGGTGAGCACTTACGCACGCAAGACAAGGAAGAGGGAAGGAGCGAGATGAAAACGTAACACCGATGCCAGTTCTGTTCATTGTGCATTGTCCTCAAAAATGCTGCCGGCTGGCACGAGTTAGCCCCGAGATTTATTTATTTATTTTAACTTAACAAGGTACACATTTCTTGAATCTCCTCTACTAAATCTTTCATGTTTTTTTTTTGAAGATTCAAACAGATTGTGTTCAAAGAATATGTCGTTTTTATTTCAAAATAGGTCACGTCATTTTATGACGCAATTGTAGTGCTCACGGGTATCGTACCATCAGAATCTACTATCGGGCCCACACCTAGTTGGACATCATATACAAAAGAGGTCAATCTTACCTTTCTGGCAGTAGTTGGAGTTCCAGCAGCGGTAGTTGTAGTTGTTGTTAAACATGGTCTTGCGGCACTGCGGGTTGTTCTCCATGATGCCCGGGCAGACGTCGCTGCACTCTTTGGACTGCTTGTTTCCGGCGATGAAGTTGTTGAACTCGGCGTCCATGATGAGCGACCAGTCCACCGAGTCCAGGTAGCACAGCTCCGGGTTCTTCTCGATGCGGATGGCGCCGCGGGTGATGTTGCGCAGGCTGTACAGGCCGATGTCCTTCAAGCTGGTCATCTCGAAGATGACCAAGGCGTAGTTATAGAAGAGGTTGCGGCCGCGGATCACGGCCAGGTTGGGGAACAGAGTACTCAGGCTGTCTAGGCCGGAGACCCGGAAGAGCAGCAGGTAGTCGGTGATCACAGTCAAATTGGGGAAGCTGAGCGAGCGGAAGATCTCTTGGTTGTTGTTCTTGTGGCCGATGAGGAGGATCTGCAAGTAGCCCTCCACCACCGTGCAGTTCTCCAGACGGCGGAATTCGCTGATGTCGTTGCCGATGTCGATGCTTGGGCCGCAAACTGCGGGGTGGAGAAATTTTGGAAAGACCATAAATCAATGGTGGACTACCAAACCAATCAACTAACAAGTGAACTAACTACTGACGAAATAAAAAGTCTAAGCTATAAGTTTACTCACAAGAAAACTCACATGAGACTAGGCTAAAAATAAAAAAAAAATCTAAAAATATATAGTAAATTCAATTTTCTTCCAAATAACAAACACACATTTAAAAAAAAAAAAAAAAAAGGATTGCACGCTCGACTATTTATTTACATTCTTGAAAATATAGAAGACTTAACGTAACCTAAAGAAAACAATGGAGTTCATTCCTGAACTGCAGCGCTATTTATAATGCCAGTCTTATCCAATACATTTCCCAAATATTGACAGTACACTTGGCCCGTGGACATGTTGACAGAACATGTTTGCCAGGCGTGACAAAATAAATACGACGGTCAGGTTCAATTGGAACGCTGGCTGGAAAATTGCGGCTCTGCCTTCAGCTTATTGTTTCCCGTCAGAGTCCACCTACAATCCCGCTGCTCTGTTGATTTACTGACCCGGCTCGTTAAGATGTCAACAAGGCGCCGCATGAAAAGAAACGGCACATCAAAACACTTGTGGGACAAAAGAAGGAGAACAACAGATTCGCGATTTTGCAATGTTGTTATTCACGTAACAGGACCGGATCAGGGAAGTTATTGCTTAAGACAAACTGCTTGTTAAAAACGTACCAATTCGTGACAAAACGCGTTTGCTACACGAATGGGCCTGTTTGATTTTAAAAAATGTTTATTAGCTTTTGTCCTCTTTTGGTGTTATGATTCTACCAGAACGGAAGACGGGCCTGGTTCAAAGTCAACAAAAAGCCGGGTACGGATGTACGGATCTCGCTTTGAATCATCGACGCCCTCATATTTTGCCCAGGTGTGATAACGGATGGAGCGTTTCTTCTTCTACTCATACCTGCATGCTTCGCTAAAAACTCCAGCCCAGTAAGTCCACGAAGAACCACTTCTCGGACAACTTGTCTTTGTGACAATGAGCCCGTATCGGTTGATGGGAACGATTATAAGATGAGGTGGTGCCAAGAAAGCATGATATTTTCTTCTTCTAACATGTTGGATTTTGGGCAAGGAGACAAAACGTTCCCTCACGACCAGAGGCAGGAACACGCATTTTTTGTTTTTTTAAATGTCTCCGTTTGAAAAGAACACACCGAACCTTCCTGCTGGCAACCCACCCGGTTTCTGATCCGTTCGACACGCTTTCGCGAATTATTTTCCTGGAAAAGATCCACGCGGCGCTTTGATCATTCTTTACAGCCCGACCAAATTGTCACAAAATGATGAGTGGCCTCTTCG
This sequence comes from Syngnathus leptorhynchus, assembly GCF_054491065.1. NCBI lineage: Eukaryota > Metazoa > Chordata > Actinopteri > Syngnathiformes > Syngnathidae > Syngnathus > Syngnathus leptorhynchus. Next base: position 17,919,528 of record NC_141197.1, on the reverse strand, counting down.
ATGGACGTTGCGTTTTTTGTTTTTTTTTTCGTCTTTGAAGGCAAACACAAAGTTAAAGCCTACATACGATGTAATTCGTGGTCTGAATTAATTTGGAGAACTGAAAATTTGAACTGTGGGCATTTTCTGGGTCTAACGGAACATGCTCGTTCATACTCTGATCTTGGTTTTTCATTTTATTTTTTGTTGTGGTCCATTCGGTAGGCAGCAGGAGTGGTTAACATGTCTGCCTCACAGTTCTGCGGTTGGTGGTTTGACTCTCGGGCTCCAGCCTTCCCGTGTCGAGTTTGCATTCTGCTTATTTATATGGGCCTTTTCCCGATACTCCACATTGTAGAAACACGTACGACAGGTTCACCGAAAAGTAAAAATGAATGACCACGTAAGCCTCGTGATTGGCAGGCAATCAATCTAGAGGTGGAATATGACAATCTGAAAATTCGGAACCCTGAGATTTCTCTCCGTTCACACGATTCCATTGCCGTCCTGTAGTCGGAGCACAAGAGCACGTTTTATCGAGCTGAAAAAAAAAAAACGACGCAGACAAAGTGACCGCTCTCAACCCCGAAACAGGCGAGTGACTTCAATGTGAAAAAAAAAACTTAAGTGACGCCAGGCCTGGTGACTCACAGCGTGGCCTACTCCAAATGTTCTTAATGTGTACGCTCTTTGTTTGCATATGTTCTTTAAATTGGGACCGACTGGCTTTTTGCACCAACGATCAAGACGAAGAGGCGGGAAGCTTTTTTTTTTCTTTTTCTTCCTGCTTCAAACAAAAGCCGCTGAGAGTTTAAGTCTTCTCTTTAGTGTACTATTATTTAAAAAAAAAAAAAAAAAAACTTTAAAGTGCTAGTATGTCTTTCTCTATAATCAACTTGTCAGCGCATCTTATCAACAGCCCACATACCTGTCCAGACAACACTAGCACCCGGATGTGTGTGAAACGGCGCTAGGATATTCCCAATGTGGTGTATACATGAAACATTTTGATTTCAATCAGTATTTTAATCCCCCACAAAAAAAAATGGTGTCTATGTAAACAGTCAAGTGTTATGTCACCGTCTTTCACGGGAACTGCTCCCAGTCGCGTTAGATGTGGGTGAAAACCACTGAAGGGGTTTTTCGGCGGCCTGATCACCGCTCTTCAGTCCCGTCCAGCTGAGTACACAAGCTTATCTAGTCAGCCTTGATCACATATTTACTCCTGATAACCTTCTCCTCGGCACCGATTGTCCGGGGTCAATCTAGAGGAAATCCACAAGGATGTACTCCAAAGACAAATCCGTCGACGTTAAGCGATAGGACCCTTGAAGATTTGCTTTTTTTTTTTAAATCACAATTTAAAACAATTGCTATGTGTATTAATGTCTTTGAAAATGTTTCATTGAAAGCACTCTTGGCGGTTTTGGGAGACTCTCACGGAAATTAGGTTGTTTTGAGGGGACGGCAAAGCCAAGTCGAGCTTTTTGTTAGCACGACACCTCGGGGCAGCGAGACTTGTTGAGCCTTCAAAGACAGTCAAATCTGTCGAAATGTATCAATTCATCCACAACTAATCGATTGTCAAATCAACTGATGATTATTTGAACTTTTGGGGGGATTTTTTTGTATACAACTCCAGTCTTCTGAACATCTCACCCAGAAAGCATTCCAGCCAGCATCAAAGGACAGAGTTGAGTTACTGTGAAGTAAGCGGAGCCATTTAAATCAGAAAGAGCCGAGTATCTGAGGCCAACGTTTCGGTGTCGCGATTCTCGGAGAACACTGCCAGTAGTCAAGTGTCACTTCTCTTAGTGGTTTTATTTTGGTAAGTTTCTAGCCCATGTTTTTGTTCCCATTCCCACTGGGTTGACGGAGCTTCTCAGACGCACTTTACGGAGTTGACGTTTCATTTGATCTAAGACTACGATTGCTTAAAAGAGTGTCGCCGTGTTTTCAACACACATTAAAACGGGTCGACCTCTGTCTACACTTGAATAGTTAACGACTGTTCAAATGTACCCGACACTGTGGAATGAATCATTCCAGATAGAATTGATCCCTAGGGCTCACCGTACGAGGAAGCTTTCCGCTCATTGGTGCAAGAATAAAAACACAGGATCGTGACAACAGGGTGAGAAGTCGGGTTTGTCCTGTGACGGGCTAGCGGCGAAAGGACGTAACGCACCGTCTCACAAGCTCCTCACTCTTTCCAATCAACAGAACTCAGTCTGTTTTGCGTGTGAATGTACTTTGGCTTGTTCTATTTTAAACGCCCCCCCCCATACCCGGTTCCAACCCCGCCAGCCTGCCCCTTCCCACAGTGCCTCTGAGAGCGTGATGAGGCCCCGCTTCACAGTATGGATGGCAACATGTGAACTATTTCCCTCAGTATCAAAACAAGCCCCTTGTAATTGATTAGCTCATTGATTGGTCACATTTGACTATCGTCCGTTAATAGTTTGTGTGTAAGACATCAAAGTAGCAAGGGGTGGGGGCGTAATGGGGGTGTTGCAAACAGAACCGAAGGAAGTATCGAGTTGTGACTCGAATGGGGGAAAGTCATGATCGTAAAAGGGGTCGGACAGCAAGACTTTGCGACCATAGTAGGGGGGAATTGGAAAGTGGTAATCATGATGGGGCAAATCTCAGGAAGTCGCAATGTTCGATACAACTTTGATACCAGTACCGCTTGTATTTTGATATACAAAATCTCTCAGGGGGAAAAAAAAAACCAAAAGCAATTTTATACTCTACTAATGTCTAATTTCTGGTTCCTAATCATAAAATTGGCCCGTGTAAGGCTGGAACCGATACTGGCAGCGATACTGATAGCTGGTATTGGTATTTGCCCATCCCTAGTTACAAGTGTGACAGGTAGTAAAGTGAAAAATTCTGACCACACTAAAGGGGTGATAGCAGAAAATGGTAAAAGTCAAAGCATTAAAATCTATTTGGATGATGACTTACTATTTAACTGATCATTTTTATTATTTTTTTTATTTTAGCACTTTACGCGAGAGCTTTGGTGCAAAAAAAAAAAAAAAGTTACAATCCCTATTTTCCATTGGACAGTGACAACATATAAAAGCAGCGTCAGTTTTGGTTGAATATTTGTTTACAGCATGTTGTTGCCACTTGAAGAACTGAATTTTTGGCGTTTCAATTCTCTACCTGTTCATTTCTACACTTTTCCCCCCCCCTGCCCTGGTCGGTCTGCTGTGGCGCTGCATTTACGGATACCTTCCACGTTTTTGTGGATGCCGCTTCAACCACACAGTGAGTCAGAATCAACAAAGTGGTTTTCATCCGCAGCCTGACTGACTTTCTCCATTGAGTCACTGGCCAGGCCGCTCATTTCAAACTTCGCAGGGCACATGTATGGGAAGCCATATGTGTCGGCATAGATTCCTTTCATTTCCCATCATTTCCTCTGGATGGGTACCCCCAGATTAAGGGTCTCTAAATGGGTCTGCCACTCAGTTCTTATTAAGTCATATATTTGAAGTGTTTTACATCTTAATGCAAATGGCAATTAACTTATTTTTAAAATTATACAAGACACACATTATTTTTACATCCAATGCCAGTGACTCTCTAAATATCGGGTACCCAAAATGAATTAAAGGACACTTTTTAACAACTCCAGATTGCCAAAAAGTTTTTTTTTTAATCCTAGTGTTTCAGTACTTTATAAATGTGCATGACAGATTGAATAATTTTCCAAAGTAGGATTTTTTTTCAAATTTAGGTTCCACAAATGCAGGTACAGTGTACCTCAATGATTATATTTCTTACCCTCTTTTTATTATTTTTTTTTACCTTTTTTTTTAAGCCAAAGAACCCTTTGCACCCAAAAAAACAACAAAGTGTGGAGTTAATTTATTGTTTGCTTCAAAACCTTTGGTGCTGTCTTGAGATTTTGCATTGAAGAAAAAAAATACAGTTTAGTTTTAAAAAATGACAATAAAAACACGTATTTTGCAAGCTTTTTTTGTTTTTTTTTGGTCAGACATCTTGTTAAGAAGCGCATGGTCCTTCGTGCAGTAGTAGAAGTGATGAAAAATTGTGCGCCGCCTCCAGCATTTGAGCTACCATGTCTTCAATGGGTCGCAGGACATTTTCATCCAAATTAAAAACCGTATAGGTTAAAAGCGATCAAGTCAGTTCAGTCATTTCTATATTATATATCAGCTCCTATAGTTAAGGAACTTTAGAGACCTCAACATAAAGCTCACTTCAAAGTAAAAAGTTGTTTAACTTGATCTTTGATATTCCTTTTGTAATTATACACAATGAAGACAAATGAGTTCTCAAATCATTCAAGCGCGCCTCTCGATATGGATACAATCAATCACAGAAAAACCCCAAAAGACATAAAATGACATCATTATTGACATCATTGGAAAAAAACGTGACTGGGATAAAACCACAACAGTCGCCGGGTGCACCGTGTCGCGACTCGAAGGTGGAATAGAGAACAGACTGGCCTTTTAAAAGCCATACAGTTTCTTGCGTTTTGTTTAAGTCGTTATGTGAGATGTTTCTACTCATGTGTGTGGAAAAAAATAAAGAATTTGGACTTACCCTCTGTTGCGGCGGGTCGGAGTGAGGACAACACGGCCAGCATCAGACCCCAAAACAAGGTCAAGCGGCTCCTATCCATTCGAGCCCTCATTCCGGGGACGTAAATCCTCCGCTGAAAACCTGCAAATAAATACGCCCGTCGAGTGGAGGGGTGAGGCGGCGTCCGTGTAAAAAAACCCACTCCGGGTTATTTCTGGGCGACTCGTAAAGGGGAGAAATGAAAGCCTTTAGAAAATCTTCAGCCAGCGCCTTTTAGCCGTTAGCTGGCTAATGGAGCTAATGGGCTAGCAGCCACGCGCTTGCTCACAGAATCCCGCTCGAAAAATCAGTGGTTCAACACTCGCCCTCGGTGTAAATCCGTTAAGGAGCCGCTTAAACGCCGGTAAAAGGTACGGCGCGTAGGTGAGGGGGGCGGAACGGAGACGGTTAAACGGGGAGCGGCGGGGATTCCTCTGTAAGCCGCATCTTCACGCTCCATGTCGTGGTGGTGTGTGTGTGTGTGGGGGGGGACGCATAAAGTCCCGTTACTGGTGAAGGTGGTATGATCAGGAATCAAATCTTCCCTAGAAAGCTTGGATTACATGTCCCCCCAAAAAACAGTTCTGTGGCGTGAAAAATGCCAATTTTCATTTCGAAAAAAAAACAACCATTCGAATATCCCGTGTTTTTCTCTTTTTTTTTTTAGGAGACCGCAGTCTCCCTCTCCTCCTTCCTCCTCCCCCTCCTCCTTCAGCCGCTCATTATGCACGGACTCACCGCGTTGTTGTTGTGGTTGCAATTCATCCTCTCGTGCGCCTATGTCGCCAGGCCGCGGCTGATATATGCGTTTAAACGTCCTTTGCCACTCCCTCGGGTGTGGGTGGGTCTAAATAACGACCCTCAATCGGTAGACTGTAGGTTATAGAGCGTCGCCAGACGAGATTAAACGCAGCGCAGGTACACGGAGTGTCTCCTTGCCTCGCTTCAGTCCGCAGTCTGCCTGTAAACACAAGCGCCGCTTGCAAAGATCATATCTTTCTTATAATGATGCTAGCTCACTGCGCACAAACTCGCACTTGAATAAGAAATCTCAAACACTTTGGATCCAGGAACTTTTTCACAACTAATAATAATAATGAAAATTAATACCAAAGTGACACAATGGTTCTAATATGGCTATGAAATGAGATCAAACGGCCGCTCGTCATCACCGAAAAAAATCTAGAGAGTGGTACGTCTTCATTTATAATACATCTTTGCTCTTCACTTGAGTCTACGGAGCGGTGCGATGGAAATCCGGGGCGCCAATCCAGGAGGAGCAGGCTTGTTTTGCAGCTCTCTGTCACACATATACACAAACACGACACGCCGCCAGTCAAATTAGAGGCATTACAAGTCGTAAATGCGGGTTACGTAAACCGCAACAACAAATACGATTTTCAGTGTGTGACTTTTAGGAGTATTGCCATAGTCGCATGCATTTTTTGACATATCAACAACATGACCTGCACGAGAAGGAAAACGATTATTGTAGCAAAATAATGTGGAGGATAATGAAGAAAGTTGGGCAAAATATCACGGTGCGGTGATATTTGTTAGGAGACTCGAAACTCTGCTCTGGCCTTTCTGTGTGGAGTGTTGCAAGCTGCAAGAAAAATGCATGAAGAAAAAGCTATCAAAACAAATAAAAGGGCAAATGGACGATGCCTAGCCAAAACATTGATATCTTCTAATGTGAAGTCTTACATTGATGCAAAAAAGTCAAAGAAAAAGCATGATGCCTCAATTTAGAACGCCAGCATATGCATATGGCAATGGTGTTGCAAATAAAAGAACGTCATCCATAAAGTGTTACAAAAACAAGCCTCAAAAGCTAAAGAAAAAGCTTTTCTTTTCCACCATGGGGGTATTTTGGTGTCAGGTCGTAAACTGCACTGAAATGCTGCCACCTAGAGGGAGAATGCAGCATCTCATGCCTGGGATTGTTATGCAGACGCTGTACAGTTACAGTCGTCTGTGGATGTCTGAGGCCCAGGCAGGGGGTAGAGGGAGTTGGGATTTACTGGTGGAGGGGGGGGGGGGGGGGCACGTGATTCTTTGAGCAGACAGTACACACAATCATGCAGAGCGGAACCCCAAACCCCAGCCCGACCGGCCGGGCCTAGCCTGCAAGTTCGCCCCTTCATCCTGTGACCGCTGCGATTGTCACTCTAATTACCGTCGGCTTTCTCCAGAGGCATTGTTTGAACGTTGTACATGACCTCAACTCTGGCAGAAATGCAACAATTAACACAGCCTCACAAAAATGCACGTTGGCCCACCCAAGAGTCCAACTACAGTGAGTCACTCTCTAACAAGTGCTCACTGTACCAACATGACCCGCTTTCGTCGGAGAACGAGGAGGGCTGTCGACTTGCATTTGTAATGTCCCCCCCGATGAAAGTCCCCGTGAAGGCCGCCGGCGGGCCCACCTACATCGAACCGTACGGGCCGGAATCCATTCTCGCGCTGCACTCATGTAGAAATAGACCTGTTTACCACCAACGACTCGCACATGCTCATGCGGGAGGAAGGGAATTTTGATGGTGGCGCTGAGGATAATAGATGACAGCCCAGGTGGTTGGGCAAAGGCCTACTTGGATCCACAGTGTCTCCTGTCCTGGTTTGAAAATACAGGTCCACTTGGATAAGGTGGTGGTTGGGTTTAGGGGGGGGGCGTGGATGATAGACCAGACCAGAGTCTGAAAAGAGTTTTATTTTGGAAATCAGGTGCATGCACCTGTGCTGCAGTATGTTAAGCCACTCATCATTATATGCTAGTAAAAAAAGTAAGTTCATAAACTAGCAAAAATAAATGAAATTTAAACAGCTGTTTGAGAGTTTATTCGTTAAATGGGGAGTCTATCCCTAAATTTGCTTTGTAATGGTAATAGTCAAAAGTGTTCTGAATAATCTCTCTCTCTCTTTGTCTCTCTCTCTTTGTCTTTCTCTCTCGCTCTCTCGCTCTCTCTCGCTCGCTCGCTCTCTCTCTCTCTCTCTCTCTCTCTCTCTCTCTCTCTCTCTCTCTCTCTCTCTCTCTCTCTCTCTCTCTCTCTCTCTCTCTCTCTGTGGCGCTCTCTTTCTCTCTCGACACACGCATCTGTGTATAAAACAATGCTAAAATGCAAAAACTATTTTATTTCTTTAAAATGAAATATTTCACAAGTTACGCATACGGAACAATATTTTGTTTGTTTCTTGTGGACTTTGAAATGCCGGCACCAAATACCGGAAGTAACGGAACAAACTTCCTGTTAGTAACCGTCAAGCTTATCTCGAGCGGTTACATAGCATTTAGCATTTAATTGAAACATTTCAATTTACATTTCCTGTAAACATGATTAAAGCTATATTAATATTTAACAACCATGGAAAGCCACGACTCATCAGATTTTATCAATATTTCGTGAGTATTACTATAAACGTTTTTATTCTTAGACTTTGTTCGTTTTGTTGCATTTGTAGCCTATTATTGCATGAAATCGTGTATTGTAATTTGCCTCTCAAGAACGCCATGTTATCTCTTGTAACTGTTAGTTAAGCTTTGATATCTTTTATTTCTTCCAACATTGAAATGATGAATCAATATGAGTTGATGTAATGAGTACTCCCCGCCCCAATAGTACTGCAATGCTATTCTCGTTTTTTCTATGGCGTGTATTTCCTTTAATAAGCAGGAATTAACCTCGATATTATTTTTGTTTTCCTCAGGCAGAGGACATGCAGCAGCAGATCATCCGGGAGACGTTTCATTTGGTGTCAAAGCGGGATGACAATGTTTGTAACTTCTTGGAAGGAGGAAGGCAAGTGTCCATAGATTGAGCATAAATAATACAAAGCAGTGATCCCCTAACAACCTAGGGTAAAATCTGCTCTTTTAATTTATTGCCCAGTCTTATCGGCGGCTCCGACTACAAACTGATCTACCGCCATTATGCCACACTCTACTTTGTCTTCTGCGTGGACTCCTCTGAGAGCGAGCTTGGCATTTTGGACCTCATCCAGGTCAACTGTTTTTTTTTTTTTTAATCTGTTCTCTCTTCTCTTACTGCGATCTCTGTGCTTTTAAATGCTATGTCTTTATTTTTAAAGTACAGTTAATCTCAAACTTCCTTTGTGTTGACTGATATTTCTGTTGTGACGGTTGCGTGGCAGGTGTTTGTGGAAACGCTGGATAAATGCTTTGAGAACGTCTGTGAACTGGACCTCATATTCCACATGGACAAGGTAAAAGTGATAAACTAGAAGACTCACCTCCTCGCGAATGATGAATCGCAAATCCTGTGGCTCCCTCTTCCTTAGTTTTTGATTAACGTCACAATAGGTGGGAATTCACTACACTGTAATTACCAGTAGAGTCCACAAGAGGGTAGCAAATGATAACATTATTAAAAGCATGTTCTTAGGCACCCGAGATACCACCAGATAGTGCTGAGGCAATACCGTTACTATTGTTGATGTTTCAGGTTAAAAAAAAAAACGTCATTTTCTCACTAAAAGAGAAATAAACTACTGCGTTTTCCTGAGCACAAAATCAGCAGTGAGTTTTAGAGTGAATACTGGAGACTGTATACTCCCCAAACACATCTGAATGCAATTCAAGTGACTAATCGCTATTTCCTGTGTTAAATGTCAGCAGTTGTTGGCTTCCTCTTGTTTTGTAACTTTTGTTTTGTTGTGCTTGGTTGCCCTCCTTCCCCCCCTTGCTGCAGGTCCACTACATCCTCCAGGAGGTGGTAATGGGCGGCATGGTGCTGGAGACAAACATGAATGAGATCGTGGCTCAGGTGGAGCTGCAAAACCGCATGGAAAAGTCAGAGGTTAGACACAGGCACAAAACACAAAAAGTAGAAGCATACATATGAACACGTGTCTTGTTCCGGTGCAGGGAGGTCTGTCTGCGGCACCCGCTCGCGCCGTCTCCGCCGTGAAAAACATGAACCTGCCGGAGATCCCGCGCAACATCAACATCGGAGACATCAACATCAAAGTGCCCAGCCTCTCCCCGTTCTAAATACGGCTCGACAGGGGCCGGGCGGGATCCAGTGCCCCCCTCCTCACTCTTATGCGGTAAACTTGAACTCTCCTGACCACGGCGACGTTCACGGCCGCTCACCCTGGCTGCTTTCGTGTACGCTGGATAGAAGCTGTGAGTCGTTTGATTGTTGTTGTTGTTTTTTTTCCGTATCCTAGCTCAATTTGCACAATATTGTCAACATGTGTTCTGTGTAGCAGTGGTGAGTAAACAGCATGTACAGCATTAGTGTCATCTAGTGGCACGAATTGGAATTACAAGTCAAAATAAGCTAATTTTCTGTTGTGATAGAACCCAATTTATTCAAACTAGTGTCGGACGCTGAATTCATTTCAGATTTTTGGGGGCGGGGGTACTGCTGAGTGAGTTCAAGGGTTCGTGCTGTTCTTTTCCATAAATTCACGTGGCCCCTGATAAGTTGCCATAAAGAATCAGGTGAATGTGAAGAGTCATGCATGTTCAATATTTTATGACTTGGCTGACAAGCATATTTTCCCTCTTCAACTCCACGCTCATCACTGGTCTTGATTTTGAGATTTCCCAAACTCTCCCCCAGTAACTCGATCCCTTTGGCTCCCGTACAGCCTGGAATGAATCTTCTTCCATCCTGGCGTCCAAACGTCGGCGAACTGTCGTCACAATCCATTACTCCCGCTCTTTCGCACTAATATTAAGTTGGCCGACGTGCGCGGGTGGGTTCACGAGTCACATGATCAACCCCCCCCGCCCCACCCCTTCACTCTGAATACGAGCCAGTCAAGTGGCGAGTCCTCCTAAGCGGTAAAGCAGCAAAGATTTTTTTTAGAGGCACATTTTAGTTTGTGAAGTTCTCGGAGGGCCACACAAAGGCTGAATACACACACCCACATTGATGTTTTTTTTACCCTTACCGCCATGGTCCAAAATCTACATCCACACATACCATTTGGGCCATGTTCATCACAAGAAGACCCACAAAAAAGATTTGAGCCCCCCCCCCTCACAAGATTGAATTCCCCTGTTTTTTTGTTTAATTTTTATTCAGCCCCCAAAGCCAATTTCACTAAGGCCCGTGAACATTTTTAGTCAGTAGTAATATCTATTGTAAATAAAATGTTTCCAAAATCAATGTTGATAAAGACACAAAATTTTCCATTTTGGTGTAAATCCACCCCAAAATTGACCGGTCCGGCGGTGTAAAACCAGTATTTTACACATAATAATGCCTCAAGTACATTCCTGTAAAGACACAAAGTCTGCCGTTTTTCATTTCAGCCATAAGCTTGTGATCCTTTTTTATGCATCCACTCAATCAAAGACTTGCCTACCATATGTTGTTAAGGTCAAACTAGCTTCAGGAATTTTCAAAGGTCAGGCTGTCCTTTGATAGACTTATGTGTCTTTTCAGGCACGAGCTCTTGAGACTTTTCCTTGGATCTACTTTTGACGCCAGTCCTACCAAATTTCACGTTGCGTCTCGAGGGCCTGTTTTTTGTATTTAATGCAGTCGCTGTGTTTGAATGTATTGTATCGTGCGTTTGTCTCTTCTTTACTGTATTTCGTTATCCAGATGTTGATGTAAGGACGCATTGTACATGAATAAAAACTGCTACCAGCCACAAACCGCATGCAGTTGTTCTTGCGAAGAAGAGAGCCGAGGTACACCTTCCAGGAATTCTCTTGAAGCCGTGCCATCACAACCGAGGTTTGTTGTTACAGCCGCATTCTTTCAATCCCCCCCTACACCCCCTTTAATTCGATCGCGTCTCCGGTCCTCGGTTGCGCCGATCACCGAGTAGAGCTTCTCCACGCTTTCTTCCTGCTAGCCTCGTGTGTCACATTCGCATGTTTTATTGTCACGGTGTCCGATCGCGTCTCTCCGTCACCTGCTCTTGTATTTAAGTCCTGTCCACAATGGCGGTTCTTCACCGAGTTACTCCCTTGGATGAGACTATTTCCGAACCTTCATACTTCATTCATGTAAATATAATAATGGAATAAATATGAATGTCATAAATGACGCTCTGTTTTTCAAGGAAGAAGAAACGATTAGCTCCTTGCCACAAATTCTATGCTTGACACTAAAAAAAAAAAAACAGTTGGCACAAAATATGCACTAGCAAATGTTTGTCTATGAAACTAGCTTCAGATATAAACATCTCGCTAGCTAATTACGGGCCAACATTAACCCAAGGAAAATAAGTAGACCTAATCATGGAATTTGTAACAGTTGTTGTTGTAAATCACAATTTTATCATCTTAAAATTATATAATTAGTGCCACCCCTCACGTGACATTAAAATAAAATACCTCCCTGGGCCATGTTACCCATGCCAAGAATTGCCACTGTACATGTGTCACTCTGTCGGATCATCATGTTGATGCTGTTTATCCTGTTTTCACTTTGCCTGCGTTTTTCCCCAAGTCTAGTTCTCGTCCGTTTCTGCTGCCCGTCCGTTGCTGTGTTCCACTGCCTTGTGTTTGATCTCCTCATCCCGTCCTCTAGCAGCCTTTTCTCATCGGTCCAAGCTGCACATGGTCGCTCCGCTCCATTCTGCACGTTTTGTAACCTCCCCAAGTCAAATCTGGGAAGTCATCCCTCTCAGAAAACCTGCGGTAGCTCTCGCCGGCTCCACCCTTCCAGACTGTTTCACATCAGCCGGGGCTCATTCCAGATCTTGCAGGCAAGCAGTGGACATACTCCGAGAGCCGCTGGTATGTACAACCTTCAATAACTAAATATGGAAAATTGCTATTATCATATTTTTATTTGCTGGGGGGGGGGGGGTTATATTGTTTTGTCTTTACCTCTAACATGAGCATGTTAGTTCCAGAGTGCTTTGTAGTTTTATGACATGCCGGAATTTTTTTTTTTCCCCCCCCTCGGCAGCATTTGACAGCTTAATCCATTGAGACAAATCGAGTAGTATATGGAAGTGCCTAAAACGTGGTCATATTTGGAGTTGGATGCAAGGTTTTGCCTCAAAATCTGCCAGTAAAAGTTGATACAGCGGTTGGCAAAAAGTTTCATGAAACTTAATAGCAATACAGGAAATGTTCTCCCTTCTACATTTCATAGCATCCTCGTTTCTCTCCTCGCATCCTTCCTTCCCCCCTCTTTTCCCTCCTTTTTTTTCGCATGCCTTCCTTCGATAATTTTAAAGTATATCAAGATGCTTATCGAGGCTCCTCTGTGGAGTTGGCGTTTTTGTCATATTCCTCCCATTTTCCCCCAGATATGCATGTTAGGTTCATTGAAAATTCAAAATTGTCTAAAGTGTGATGTCGGAATGTGTCTTGTGATTGGCTGGCTGAACTTTGCCTCTTGCCCAAAGCATGCTGGGATGGACTCCAGCTCACCATCTTTAGAAAATGGATTAATATACTGTGGAAATATGAAAAGACTGTGACCTGAAACATTGCCAGTAAAGTTAATGAAATGCTCATGACGGCAAAAAAATCTGCTTCTACACAAGCTAAGCTAACTCGAAATGTTTTGAGATATCATAACCTTACTTTAAATGCAAATACAGTGATTTAATTAGTTAATTCAACTTGGTCATCTATTATTAATCCATCTTGAAAATAGTCTAAAAAAAAATCCATTAGCTGAAAAATCATTTTGAGTGGAAGATGACAAAAATAAATGATCAATAGGCCATTTCGGTTCAGTTAGCTTTCAAAAAAAGCCAGTTTTCAACAACCTAGTAAGCGTGTCTCCCATGAGTGCAGTAACAACAGAAATGAGGGAAAACATTTACTTCTTATCCCAATTGGATCCAACATCCCACGTTATTGGAAGCCTGTGTACGGGTGGAAGCATGTATTCCAGATGTCCAGAATAGCTTTGGGATGTGTCAATTTTTCACCACAGAGGTCTCCTAAATTTCCTTCATGTTCTCTGCAGGAAGGCGCTTATAAAACGAGGTGTTCCAAAATAAAGGTCAAAATGACCTGCACTCATTTGGAGTGTACGTAGCATTATTCGTGGAACAAGCGAAACAAGTCATTCAATCCTTTCGGCTTCATTGTTTATTGTCTAAAAACAACATGTTTTCCCTGCACTTAACAAGAAACAAAACCAAAAAAAAAATATTTCCCAACCTTTTCAACCCCCAAGCAACATTAGTAACATCCTGACAAAGTTGTCACACCCTCTCCTCCCAAATATTATTTCCACTTTTGAAGACAGACGCAACAATAGGAATAACCAGAGAGAGAGTTGGCGAACCACCCTAAAAATACAATTGACCGTGTTGGAATATTTTAAAATATGTGAATACATTATGTCAATGACCTTTTGTATCATTGGCAGTCATAACTGAATCTAAACAAGCAATCATTAGAAAATATTATGCAGTACGGGCAGTGATGACTGGAACAAAAAAAAAATGATTAAGTGACCTTTTATCACAGTTTAATCATAATCAGGTGAAGGAAGCTCTTGTTTATTTTTAGCTTTTTACATTTTTTTTTAAACAACTTTCCAGTATTCCGCCACAGCTCATAAGCCTTCTTTCGCCAGAATTGTGGTGGTAAATGTTGCTTAGTCATCTGCGGTAATCTGATTTGTGGACTTGTGACTTTGTGTCAGCAAAAATGCACTTTTTGTTTTCTGGCGACTGAAGTCATTAAATAAATTTGCCTTGCGTATCAAACAAATATGTTTCTATGGATAAAAAAAACAACATATTGTATTACGTGCATACAGTCGGCCCCTGGGAATTTGTTTTACGCATTTCACTGACTGCTAACTAGTGCAAACAGTGTGAACATGACATCAGGCTGGATGTTGCCAGGGAAACATCTGCACATGGTCACGCTGCAGGCAAATGAAACAAAGCACAGTCAAGTATGACAAATCCAAATATGCAATATGTGTAATTACATCGTAGGCTCATCCAATATGGCCCACATTGCTTCGTTTCAGTTAGTAAGCAGGCTTCGCCATAGCACCCAACTTTTCCTGTACAAAGTGGCGATCGGGTTTGTATTTATTGACTGAATCAAATCTGCTTACGGTTTAGAAATCTAAAAGGGTGTCAAATGAAAAACCTTACACAATACGATCATCAAAAAGAGATTTATTGATGGGTAAACTGTGACACCCAACAAGATGCCCAATCAGGTAAATCATTTCTGAAATAAATGAAGCTTAGAATCTCAAGTCAAGCTAATTAGCACAAAAATAAAAAAGAATGGAAAAAAGAATGGAAAATATTTCTGTCAGAAACTGGTTTCTATTTTTTTAATAAATACCATGGTTTTCACTGTTGGGTTTCTTCTTTTTCTTATTGTGTACAGGTAAATGACTGCCTGGTATCTTATCTCCACCTAGTGGCTGAAAGCTATATTGTAACTGAACATCTTAACAAAGGCAGCTTTGGTGTACAGTCGGAAAACTGTTTTCAGAAAAAGTGCTTCTGCATTAATGCTTTAGTTGCATAAGTCAGCATAAAGCAACATTTTGACATTCACACGCTGAGCCCTTTTAGACTCCATGATATCATTTTTAATTCAAAGCAAGTATCAAAATGGCCGCCCCTAAGAAGTATAAAAAGGAGTGCAATTTTCTGCTTACTTCAAATCCCACAAACACATCTTTCCATCATCCTCACAGGTATTATGAACCCACCTTGAACTCAAGAGCGCTGTTACCAAATTGAAACAAAGCCTCAGACTTTCTCTGACGTCCTTCCTGGTCATGGGGAAGGTCTACTACATCAGTAGGAACGTGGGACTTGGACTACTCGTGTTAGCTTTCAGCGCTCTGGTGATCATTTTAGCTCTGTCTATCGCCTACGACAAGGAGAAGGCCAAGAATCGAGGAAAGGCCGAAGACCAAGCGGTGGTCAACACCGACACCCCCAGTCCGACCCCCGTAGGATCAAAAGATCCGTGGGACCAGTACAGACTTCCTTCCGCCTTGGTCCCCACCGCCTACAATGTGACGCTGTGGCCTCGACTGAAACCCGACGCAGATGGCCTCTACATCTTCACGGGACTCTCGGATGTGATCTTCACCTGCGTCCAGGCTACAGACCTGGTAATCATCCACGCCAGCAAGCTCAACTTCACCACCTTCAATGGGCACCACGCCACGCTGCGCGACCTATCAGGTGCCTGGATGCCGGCCATCCGGAAGTCTTGGTTGGTGTCAGAGACAGAGTACCTGGTCCTGGAGCTCAGCGGCAAACTCACCAAAGGGGCATTCTATAGCTTGCACACCGAGTTCCAGGGAGACTTGGCAGACAGCCTAGAAGGATTCTACAGGAGTGAATACATGGAGGACGGCGTGAAGAAGTAAGTTTTCCTAACTCGACTTTTGCAGGATTGGTTGATTTGTCCACCAGTATCTGAAGTGAATTCCATTACTTTGTCAGAGTGGTCGCTACTTCTCAGATGCAAGCCACGTATGCCCGCAAAGCCTTCCCGTGCTTCGATGAACCCGCCATGAAAGCCATTTTCACTGTCACCGTCATCCACGACCGGGACAAAGCGGCTCTGTCCAACGGCCGAGAATTAGGTTTGAAAATGGAGCAGCGTAGTTTGTAAGTCCGTTTGGGGAAACAACAGTAAATTTAGTTTGACTGTTCCCCGCAGACGTCAGAAATGCGGTCATGGATGGCGCCGAGGTCCGAATTACGAGGTTCGAGCCTACAGAGAGGATGTCCACCTATCTGCTGGCCTTTATTGTCAGCGACTTTTCCTACATTGAGTCTAACCAACGAAATGGCGTACAGGTAAGGACTTTGATTTTGAAAAAAACAATGTGGAAAAAAAAATGAAGCGCTGATTCAAATGTATAAATGATGTCAGGTGCGGGTATGGGCTCGACCAAAGGCCATCGAAGATGGACATGGAGACTATGCTCTCAGGGTGACTGGGCAAATTCTTCAGTTCTATGAGAACTACTACAACACAGCCTACCCGCTTCCCAAGTCGGGTAAGAAATCTAGAGTTTATGAAAAAAAGCCCAACGTGGTTTTCACAACGTAGTGATGTATTCAATCCTGTAAAATAGTCCTTTCAAAGACAAAGTAATTGACACAGCAGTGTCAAAATTTAATGCAACCCGTTCTTCACTTAGGGCACGGAAGCAGCCATTTTGTGTCAACCGTTATCGGGCCGCCATTTTGTGCTGATTCTTCATCTGAATGTTCTGTTCCTTTTCAGATCAGGTGGCTTTGCCTGACTTCAACGCCGGTGCCATGGAGAACTGGGGCCTGATCACCTACAGGGAGACGGCTCTACTCTACGACCCGGAGAAATCGTCGCCGGGGAACAAACAACGAGTGGCCACCGTCATCGCACATGAGCTGGCTCACATGGTCGGCCATCTTGTCTTTTATAGCGGCGGTTCTCAAACTCGGTTTGCTGGACCCACAACGGGGTCAGCAAATTAATCGGTGATTGTCGGATCATTTTGGGGGGGGGGGGGGATAAAGTGAATGCACCCTAGCTTAGCATTAAGCTAATTCAAAGCTGTAATATTAAGAGAATAGCTTTTAAATATTGTTGATTAGGGCTTCTTCCTATTCTGTATTCTTAAGTGGTTCGGCAACCTGGTGACCATGCGCTGGTGGAACGATCTGTGGCTCAATGAAGGCTTCGCGTCGTATGTGGAGTACCTGGGAGCGGACTATGCCGAGTCATCGTGGAACATTGTAAGAGAAACGACGCCTTTTACAGTGGGCCACTGAAACCCAATTAGAAGCTCATCTTACAAAATTGAAATTTTGAAACTAAATATGATTCTGTGATAGAAAGACCAGATGGTTTTGGATGACGTACTGCGGGTGTTCAGTCTGGACGCCCTGGCCACCTCTCATCCGCTTTCCTGGCCAGAAGACGAGGTGAACACACCCGCTCAGATCAGCGGGATCTTCAACACCATCTCCTACAGCAAGGTGGGCACTCAACAAATCTACAGTTTTTAGTAAAAGCTAACTGACCTGATCTCAACTTTTCAGGGGGCAGCGGTCCTCAGGATGCTGTCCGGGTTTTTAGGTGAAACAGTATTTACCAAGGGACTCAGTGTGAGTATCATTATAAAATGGCTACTGCGTCTCCATGGAATTGCCATGACGTTGCATTCTTTCTAGTCTTACCTCAACACGTTTGCCTTCAAAAGCACCGTGTACAAAGACTTGTGGGAACACCTCCAAAAGGTTGGTAGGACCACTTTAGTTATCTCTCAATTCAGTCCAGCTTTCTTCTTAATGCTCCCTTGTTTTCCAGGCGGTGGAGGACACCCCAGGCTTGCGTATCCCACACACGGTCCACGACATCATGAACCGCTGGATTCTCCAGATGGGCTTCCCAGTGGTAACCATCGACACCAAGACCGGACGTGTCACCCAGAAGCACTTCCTGTTGGATCCAGAATCGGTGGTGGACAGACCCTCACCGTTCAAGTTGGTTTATACTATTTCTCGACAGCCTTAGAACATTGTTGAACAATTCTTGTGTTTCCCAGTTATACGTGGTTTGTGCCCATTAAATGGATGAAGACAGGTGTTGAGCAGCAACAGTACTGGCTTCTCCACGAGACAGGTATCTCAAAGTTCTCATGTCCATCCTCTTGTTTTTTTTTACTGCGCCCCCATCCATCCATTATCTGAACTTCTGTGCTTCTTTCACCAGACAGCAACCCTCAAATGAGCGCCTCGGGATCCAATTGGGTGCTGGCCAACACCAACATGTCAGGGTACTTCAGGATCAACTACGACACGGACAACTGGAATCGCCTAATCGCCGCCCTGGAAACAAACCACCTGGTGGTCTTAGTTTTGTGTTTTAGTATTAGAATCCACAGTTTCCTACAGCAGTCCTTAGTCTCAATAATTAATAAAACTATTGCCTAATCCTAATATTTAAGGCGGCACAGCTGGAAATAACATAAAACACAACACATGCTAATGTTAGCTTACCCTGCTAAACTGTAATGTTACAGATCTTTATTGTGCTATACATTGCTGAGTCTCTGCATATTTTTTGTCTTCTTTCCTCAATCTAAAACTGTACTTATGATTCCTAACTGTCTCATTTCTTTCCCCAGACCATTCCAATCATAAATCGAGCTCAGATCATTGACGACACCTTCAACCTGGCACGGTATTAAAAGCAACTACTGGTTATCAGTAGATTATGATTATCACAGTATAAAATTGTAAAAAAAAAAAAAACTGGATATGTTTTGAATGTGAATGAGTCGCATGTCATTTTAGAGCCAAAATGATAAACGTTACACTGGCCCTGAGGACTACCAAGTACTTGTCCAAGGAGACGGAATACATCCCGTGGCAGTCAGCGTTGGGAAACCTCTACTTCTATTTCCTCATGTTCGAACGCACCGAAGTCTACGGACCCTTACAGGTTCAAAAAATACACACTCGTCAATGTTAGTTCAAGTGATAGAGACAGAAGGACGACTTCGTAAAGTGTTTGGTCGTAGCAGAAGTTAGCTGAAACTCATTGTTAAGCTAGCTAGCAAGCTAGCTCATATAGCGGAAACTTACCTCAAACTTCTGAATGCACATTGTTGTCTTGAACGCAGGCATACACCAAGAAGCTCATCCAACCTCTTTTCGAATACTTTGCGAGGATTACGAACAATTGGACGACGGTACCTGAAAGAATTACCGACCAGTAAGAGAAAACAGAAAATAATTTGTGTGCAACTCTTTTTTGACACTCTGATGTTTTGCCTTTCTAACTGAATCTGGTCGGATTTAACATGATTTAAATGAATGTTTTTTTTAATTTGATTGAATTCAAAGACCTCTTCTGCTCCATCAGGTACAATCAGAGGAACGCCATTGCGATGGCTTGCGTCGTGGGCATGCCGGCCTGCAAGGATCTCATCAGAAGTTGGTTCAAACGCTGGATGGAGGACCCGCAACAAAATGTGTACGCTTCCAATCATACGCTTAACAATATCCGTGCAAGCGCTGGCCCCTTTTTTGAAATTCTCTACTTTGTATGGAACAGGATTCATCCCAACTTGAAAGGCTCCATGTACTGTATTGGCGTGGAACTGGGTGGGGCGGATGAGTGGAACTTTGTCTGGAAGATGCTTGCGAACGCCACGCTAGCGTCCGAAGCCTCCAGGCTCAGGTCGGCCTTGTCTTGCACCAAAGTGCCCTGGCTGCTCAACAGGTACTTTTCATGGGAAGAAGAAGAAGAAGAAGAACCCGACTTTCCAATAATACTGCTCTTGTGTTTCGTCAGGTACCTGGAGTACACTTTGGACCCGACAAAGATCCGCAAACAGGATGCCACGTCCACCATCACGAGTGTAGCTAACAACGTAGTGGGAATGCCTCTAGCCTGGAATTTTGTCAGAGCACATTGGAAGCAGCTTTTCCAAGAGTAAGTGCATTGCCTCACTTCTTTTTACAGGTTTCACAATTTTGATATCATATTTTTTTTCAAATTCTACAACGGGTCTGCTTCTTTTTACACTTGTATGAAAGCAAAGTATTGAATGCATTTGGTTTTGAAGCTTCAAACTTCTTTTTTTTACCTGTTGCCTTTGTGTTTTTAGTTACGGAAAAGGATCGTTTGGCTTCTCCTCGCTCATCCGCGGAATCACCATGCGCTTCTCCACAGAGTTTGAGCTGAAGGAGGTACGCTGAAAAGTACTCCCAAGTACAGATACTTGTGCAAAAAAAAAAAACCCCAAAATGGTACAAGTATCTTATTGACTGATGTGCCCGCAATAAGGTTAAGCATTTGCTATACACCTGCCAGCCACAAGAGGGCAGCAAAGTAATTATTTTCATCTTTCTTCTTCACAGCTACAGAGATTCCAAGAGGACAATAAGGAGGTAGGCTTTGGCTCAGGCACCCTAGCACTGGAGCAGGCCATGGAGAGGACTTCTGCCCAGATCAAATGGGTGACAGAGAACAAAGGCCCAATTCTGGACTGGTTCACTGCGGAAACAGTGTGAAAGGGGGCGGGTGGGTCAGGAATCATCTTAATAAGCCACTGTGTTGTTAAAGCATGCAGCCATTTTGTGTGTGTGCTTAAAATGACCACTTTCTAGGAGGTTAGAACAGCTGTTGCTGTAAACACAACATTCAGAATGATGCTTTTGGTACAAAAATGCATCTAAAAGTCTCGAAATAATAATGTGCAATTTTTTTTTTTCAATCCATGGTCTCGTATTTAGAAAAGTGACACATTTTGTATGTAAAAAAGCAACAACAACAAATATTTTTTAAACAACCTGAAGTTGGGTCAAACTGACCTAATTTTCTGGGTCAGTCCTATTTTAATACCGCTCTGTGTAATTTATAACAGGTTGTGATCAAAGACAGTATAACCCATAAAAAACATCTCAAATGGTTTTTTTTTTTTTTTTTACTCCAGTAACACATTTAGTCTGTTTTTCAATAAATGGCCTAAAAAAGTAACCACAACGAGCACATCATTTTGGAGTCTGACATTTCCCAGCTTTTATGAACGCAGCATTGCTTTTTATGGACATTGTTGATGCTTTTCTGATGAAAATTGAATTGTAGTAAATATTTTTATTTTGGCGAGACCTGATTCTTCATGACAGTGGCAACTCTTTTCGCTGTGTGTGCAACTTCAGGGTGCTGGACTTTGGGTGAAAAATGTTGATCAGGGCCTGGAAGAGGTGTCATCCTCAGCTGTTGCTTCCCTTTCGCCCCCCCCCCCCCCCCCCCCCCCCCCCTCAGCGGGGGTCTTTCCTTGAAGACTTTAGCGCTGCCATGCTGCCTATTTAGCGCCTCCATGTTCTCTGGTTGTCTTAGGAAGTCTGCAGAGAGGTGCCGTCTAATTAAAGCCCTCCACAAGCACACAAAACCGCAACAAACCTGGCCAAATTCTACGATTTTCTGACTTATGTTGCGCGTCATATTTAATAAAAGAAAAAAAAAAAGTGTTTTATGAACAAGTGATTTTGTGAACAGCGAATAACACACATCTGTAGTGATAAATATAGTTTATTCCCAATGTAAATAATCAATAAATATACATATATATAGGTACAAAAAAACCGAATATTTTGTTGCAAAAAACAAAAGAAAAAGTCAAGTTCATTGTTGCAATGAAAGTAGATGCCTTGTTTCTCAGTCAGCATTATCCTGAGAAGTCATGAAGCTGTTGCTGCGGCAACCAGTATTGCTGAGCGTCAAAGGACACGTCGCTTGGAAACTGACAAGACAGAAGAGAAAAGATGTTAGTTACATTCATCAAATAAAATAGTATTGGCCTTTGGACAGGTCGGGATTCGAACATATTTTTTTGTGTTTACCAATGAAGAAAATGGACTCTTCAAAACTAAGCCCCCCCCCAAAAAATGATACTCTTTCTACAAAAATCTACAGAATTCCTAATAAATAAATACAAACATAAATAAATAAATGTTGAGAATTCAGCCTTATATTATTTCCAATTTATTTAACAATAACAAATTTTACTTTAATGCCTGAAAGTGGTAACTATAGCACTTTTTTGGCATTTAATTTGAGTAAAAAAAACAAAAACGAATAAAATAAAAGCCTTATATTTAGGGTTTGAAAAAACATTTGACAATGTATGTAAATTGTCAGAAATTGGCCTATGCTAATTTTCTACCAAATGGGCCTTTCTGAAGAAAATTTGATTCAATAAAATAAGGTTTGAGCACATTATTTACATAATACATAAAAAAGTATTGAAAGTAGTAAAGTAGTATTGAAGTAAAAAAAATTTGAAATCAAGTCCAAAAACAATGTCAGTTCTTTCATCCTGTTACACAAAATTCTACACAGTATATTAAACTTTAATTAGCTTGTACATCTTTTGCCGTACTACTACTAAAATACGCACAATTCATCCTCATTTCAGCTGAGAGTATCTTATAATATTTAACACTGGTTAACAATTCCAAAACCACACTGAGACTTTTATCACTGAGGTGTACATACTTGGCAGCCATATTGCGGTGTGAACATCTGGTTGCCGGCAGCCTGCTCGCATGATGCTTCTTGGTGTCCCAGAAACTGGTTGAGGGTCTGCGGTGGCTCCGCCTGGCCCGAGGGTCTCCTCTTCTGTTCCAGGGACTCCTCGTTGAGGCCCAGCTGGGCCGACAGAAAGGCGATGTAGCGGGTGGCCAGGCGAAGGGTCTCGATCTTGGTGAGGGTCTGGCCCTGGGGTGCCGCCGAGGCCGGCAGGTAGGACCTCAGGTGGTGCAGGGCTTTGGTCAGGTCCCTCATCCGTAGCTTCTCCCGTTCGCTGGCCGTTTGGCGTTTCTTGCCCGGATATCTGGATCGGGACTTTTTGACGGGAGCTGGAGCGGTACGACTTAAGAAGAAGGAGTCCAAGGCGTCCACCAAGTTAGGCGAGAAGGAGTCCTCGGAGGAGGTGGGGGACAGACCAGCGCTGAAGTAGCCGGGGTCCGAGGCCAAATCGTACAACGGGTAGGACTTCTCCAGGAGAGATTCCAGGGAGAAGTTCTGGTTCTCGTGAAGCTGGAATGAAGTCTCCATGTCTGACATTTTCAGGAGAAGCAATGTGCCGTGCTGGAAAAATGGAGCTATTGTGAGGACAGACGGAAGCGCCCCGCTCCATATATGTGGCGGAAGGTGCGAGGTTGCACCTTCCGAGGGGCTCCGAGAGAAGGCCTCGCACCTCGGATGGGGGGTCCCATGGGAAAGGTTCCAGCTCCTGGGATGAGGTGCGAGCAGGCAGCATCATAAAATAAGATGCCATGCATTCACACCTCCAGAGCCCAACGCGCATGGGAAGGTCACACCAAACTTGCATCCAGAATGAAGAAAAAATGCAGACTTTGACTAACGAAATAAAGTTAACACATAAGAACTAACTTCATCACTTATCATTCGAATTTTAAAATTGTTGCATACTTGAATTGTATTACTCCCTATTTGTTGACAAAATTATTGAAACGATATGAATTTGGTTTGACGTTAGTGATGATTTGTTGTTTAGTTTGGCTTTGAATATCTTTGACGTTTTACTGTATCGATAATATTGAAATGAATCGTAATCGCATTGAATCAAACCGAATCTAATCGGTATATTTTAAAACGGTTACATTCTAGAATGGTATCGAATCGTTTTTGGTGGAGACATGAACACCGCTAATATTTACAGTGAGGTGACATTATTTACCAAAAAACAAAAAAACAATGAGAAAATATAAATCAAAAATTGTGTTGGTTTTCAAATTAGGAGAAAAGTGTGCCGAGGCAGCTGGTAGGTGTGAAAGGTTCGCACCTCGCGTCTTGTTTAGACAACCGGAGTAGATCGGGTACTTTTGCTCCACTTCAAAGGATGGAAGCATGCGCCAACATTTTTGGGATAGGCAAGAGTGCACTGGATTCATCATTTAGCCAGCATTTTTATTTTATTTTATTACATTTGATAATGCGGGCAAAAAAAAAATCTATTTTATGAATAAATGTCAAACTTTTTTTCTCCACAAAATTATATTGAATTGTAGCAAGGATTGAGAAATTCAATCAAAAAAATGAAGTTCCCAGATCATTTACATAAAATGCAATAATAAAAAAAAAAAGATTAAATTCCAACCCATTTAAATATATTTTCAGTGCTGTTGATGAACTTTTCAGCATCAAGAGGTTTGTTGTGGATTGAAGCGTGGAGAAGCTTTCCCACAAACCGGGGTGTCATTTTTGCCTCCTGCTCCAGGTCTAGGTGTCACCTTATTATTGGGGAGTTCTCACGCCTTCTCCTCATGTGAAAAAGAAAGAAAAACAACATTGAGGGCAGCAAAAGACCAAAGTCAGGTTTGCTTGTCTTCTCTGTGGCTTGTGCAGTTGTTTGCTTGACCTCTTACAATAATACGAATGACTTTATTAATAGAAATAATGTAACACTATCAAATCTACATACTATAAATAAATAATACCTTGCTTTTAAACAATGCTATAAAGTACACAATATAAATAAATAATGTTTTGCACACTCAGGTTCATTACACGTGTGTTTCACGGTGCCTTAATAAAGTGCTGTCAGAATTGGCTTTGCGTGTTATAATCCACATTAGCGGCCAGTGTTGTTTACTTACATGTCCTAATGAAGCAATCAGCACCACGGCGTTAAACCTTTCATCCCTTCTTAGGCCCTTATTAGCTGAAAGGAGCCCAAGCGTTTGTGATGTTAAATGAAGTTAATAAGGCTGAGCTAAACATGTTTCTGAGAAGTCCGAGAGTTTGAGTCTAGACTCAGCGGTGACAAGAAACGTTTTGTTTGCAAAGCTACATTAGCACTAAAGCGATAAATCAACTTTGCTGTATTGGGATTGGGGTACATTTCTAATTCTGTGGTTATCAGCACACATTTTCTACCCTTCTGTCATGACAAATAAAAAGTAAGAAAAAAAGCAATAGTAGACTTATGGTTTTCTTTCTTTCTTCTATTTGTACACTTTTGCAGAAAATTCAAGCCTCTAAATTCCATTAAGGCAGTTAAACATGGGACAGAACGCGCCTGTCGTTTTGTCAGGCTTTAAAGCTTTTTCATGGATTTTTGCTAACTTTAATTGTATACAACTAAGTAGGTATACACCTATTGACGAATATAATATATAAATTATTGTATTTATTTATTTATTTATTTATTTATTTATAAAACCAGCTTGATTCTCCACACATGCGCAGATGAGATCAACAAGTGACTTGGGACGTGTTTTCCCCCCGACAGCGTTGATAGTTCGTGAGGATTTATTAAATTTGAGTCCTCCTAAAAATGGATATATTCAGCTCTTAATAGAGTTTTAAACGCGTGCGGTGATGGATTTACTGAGGGGGGGGGGGGGGGGGGGGGACACATTCAGGACCAACTTTACCGCCCTTTTCTGCACTTTTCACACAGGTGAGTGAAGCAGCCTTCATTTGGGGATATTTGGAAGACAAACTCACGGTAATGTAACGTTAAATTCGGTAAGAAAATAGTTTGATCATGAAAACAAAATGGTTTCTTGTTCTTAATGTTGTTTTTTTTCGTCTTTTTTCTTGTTTATCTGGAGCTTTCAGGTGTTGCCTTCATGGACAGTCTGAAAACAGAATTCCTTATGCAACCATTATATTGATTTAAAATGATTTGATTTGAAATGATGATGAAAATGATTTGGTTGTGTCAAATCGTCGTTTATCGTCTGGTCGAGGCACAACGTGGTACAATACCTAGTAACAACCGACAGAGGGTACTGTTGCGTTCATTCGACCTTTTGTGGCCTAATGTTGCATTCCTCGAAAGTGGGATGTCGAGTTTTCAGTCTTCCGACAGGAAAAAGTGCACCGGAACGCCACACAGAGTTGCTTCAATCTGACGTCACTTGTGTGACCTCCATGTTGACACTGTCCGCGAATGGCAAAATATAACTTAAAATATTCTATATAATATTACATATTTATATCAAATTGTAAAGACAGGTCTGCTGGGGAACAAAACAAAGTGAGGACACACAATGTCATTTTCACCAGTTTATTATAAATAGTGGTGTAAAAAAACATATAAAAATAGCATGTTCCACATATTTATATTTACACATAAATACAAAAGACATATGAAATATTTTTAAAAATATATATAAATTAGTCCATTCACAGTGAGGCAGTAGTAGTCATTGGATGGTGGCGGTGGCGGCTAAATTGTCAAGCCCAGTAGTAGTCGTTGTACTCGATCTGAAGTGAATACAGAAAATTTCATTTATATGATAGATAGATAGATAGATAGATAGATAGATAGATAGATAGATAGATAGATAGATAGATGGATAGATAAAATTATTTAGGTCTCGTTTTTTTTACCTGAGTGGAGGTGGAAGAGGATCCTCCAGGTGGCAACATGCCAGGAAAACTACAGCTCCCAGAATGCAACGCTTCGGCCCGGCCTTGACACTGCTGTGCGTACATGTCGTGAGCAGCCTGCGGAGGAGGACTGGCGTAGTAGTATGGCGAGCAGGATGAAGACGAGGATGAAGAGGAGGAAGATGAGGAGGGCGTATCCCCGAGTTGGGCCGAGAGGAAGGAGATGTAACGGATGGCGAGGCGAAGGGTCTCGATCTTGGTGAGGGTTTGGCCCGTAGGGGCCACCGAGGGCGGCAGGTAGGACCTCAGGTGGTGCAACGCCTTGGTCAGGTCCCTCATCCTCAGCTTTTCCTTCTCACTGGCGCTCTCACGCTGCTTACTCCGGACCCTCACCGCTCTCCCCGGCTTTCCTTGCGAGGCCACGCCGAGGCGGGAAGTCGTATACCCAGCTTTGACGGCTTTCTGAAGAAGAGGCGACGGCGATGAATCCGGGGAAAGGGTCTCCGGCGAGGAGATTCCGGAGAAGTCCGAGTCGGAGAACCACTGCTGGTAGTGCAGGCTGTACTCGAGCACGGAGGAAGAAGACATGTTGTTGGCCATGTTGCTAGAGAGAGCGCGGCTTCGAGTGTGTGCCGCTCTGCTCCTGAGCAGCCTTTTTAAAATCCAGGCCGCAGTCCAGAAGGTGCCAAGTGACACCTCCGCACATTCCCCCACACCACACACACACACACACACACGTGCACACACACACGCACAGACATAGAGAGTAGCCATGGCTGGGAAAAGCAGCAGCAGGAGCAGAGGTGTGAATTTTGACTCCTCCTCATAACAATAAACACATTTTTCCCTCTTTCTAGGGTTTGTGGTTCTGGTTAAGATGAGTTTGGCACATGTTCTAATATTTTTGTATGGGACGCTCTCGCGCATTTACTCAGCGGGGAGAAAATCAACATAAGATTATAAGAGACACCAAAGGAATTTTAGTTGTTAATCCTTGCAAATATTTTGAAGTTAGCTTTCTTCTATTTATTCTCTGAACTGCTTATCCTCAAAAGAGTTGCGAGTGTTGGCTTTAAAAAAGAATCTTTTATTTTGTTTGTTTTGTGCTTATTGGACGTGTTCACTTTCTGGAAAGTTGCATCAAAAAAGAAAGAGCAAAAGTAGTTTGTGTGTTGCTAGCTGATCTTAGCTAGCTTTAGGGTAAATGTTAGACCTATCAACAAGAAAGAAAATTATTTCATAGTTCATAGTACTTGCACATTTTGTTTTTAATTTTTTTTTTTTTTTATAAGTCTAACCAAGGTCAATTTCTCACAAATATTGTGCATTTGTCTGTCATTCCCTAATTACTTGAATTCAACAAATCATAAAATGGCCAATGTTGTGATGGTGATAATTGAGCTACGGAGATGATTGATTTATGACCCACGTCAATAACGTGACATCATCTTTAATTGCCATCTCCCTGAAATGTTGACAAGGAGCGCAAAAACCTCACGTCTCTTTTTTCTTTTTCATTTTTGATTTCTCGACACATTTGATGGCAAGGCAGTGGCTTCGATGAAATAAGACAGCCATCCATACATTTGTTGCTTTTAATCAAACACGTATTGTATTATACATAAAAATGTTCTGATGAGTGTGTAACGACGATGATGTAGTGAGCTGAGGTGTGAGGCCTTCACGCTGATGAGAAAAGATGATGCCCAAGGTGTCACTTCACACTTGAGCTGTGAGAACCTCGCTCTGACCATTTCTTCTCCTTGTTTGGACAACACTCAACTGTGCGAATTTTTCACACTGAATCTGAAGTTGTGCTTGCTGTAATGTTGATTGGATTTTATATTTGGAACATTTCATTTGTAACAAAAATCTATAGTTTCAGCAATTAGACCAAGCCCCAAACTGTTGTATTGTGTATATACTAATATTGACGTGTTTTGCAAAAGTTTTATTTTAAACACATTTAAAAACATGAATTACAGTAAAGTACAATTTAAATTGAATAATAATTAACATAAAAGGCAAGTCAAACAAAACAATGTACATAAAAAAATAATTCCTTCTTTAAGTCTTAATAATTCTTCATCATTTGTTCATTAAGACGCCGCTGAAGGGTTAAATGAGTTCACCAGGCAGTTGCTGTGTCAAGTGGAGGGCAGAGTGAACCGGGCTTGAACCCGTGCCACGACCCGCCCATGCACTGCGGCTGAGGTGAGGCTGTGGGAGTGCGGCGGGCAGTTTGGCACCTCTCTTGGGGGTCATCGCCCACCCACAGCAGGCTCTGAGATATCGGGCCGCCTGCCACCTGTCTGTACCCTTCGGCCATCTTGCCGTGACCTCCGCATGGAAGGATCTGGACTGATCGGGAGGTCGTGTTGTGATTGAGGGGGTCACACTAGACACCTTAGGTGTGAAAGGAGGTTGGAGCGAGAAGGTTGTCCGGAGGTGGATGGTAAATTTCATCTAATTGTGACAGGGTGACTGACATCGACAATTGGGGAGATGATTATTGTCGATACACGGGACCGTATGAGTGGGTGAGTGCTGATAAAGATGGCGGAATCATCCTCATCATCACGAGTGTGTCAGAGTAAACATGTCCTCCGAGTAATGCTAACACTAGCTCACACTTGCGTGCTGACATGTTCTAGCACACAGAGCTGCAAGCAAAGCGACATTCTTGATTCGCAGCCTCCTCATATTACTCATTCTCGATCCATGTTAGACATATCTTGTTTGAAAATTAGTAGCGTGCCTAATAAATAATAGTTTGTAGTTTCATAACTGTAAAACGGATCATTTTTACAATCATAATATAAAGAATTTTATAATAATTAATAATCAAATTTTCTATTTTCTAATTCCTTCACCGCCATTGACGGCTAGAGACGTCCATTTTAATTGGGCTGGCAGTGAATGAGTTAAGCAGACAATGCTAAAATAAAAAAGCAACACGTTGGACCAACGTCCCTGATCTTTATTCAAGTCATGACAGAACTACTATGTTACATCTAATTTACACAGGTCTACAATATATACAAGCACGAGTAATATATTCATTGAATATTTTGTTGACGTAAAATCACACGCACGCGCACAACCATGGCAAAGAAAAAAAAAAGTCACACACTCCTCAGAAATGTTGACACGTGTTGTCAGAAACGCAGCAGGTTTGTTCAAGAATGTTCTTTGTCAGTCACAACAATGTTACAGTGAAAAGATAGCAAAGAAAAAATACTAATACATAATCTGGAGTCATTCCCATTTAAAAAAAAATACACACAGATATAAGGAAAAAAAAACAACAGAATATTAGGACTATATGTCAGAACTTGATGAAAAAACAGGGTAGAAAATACAGAAGACCAGAGAACTTGTACTAAATTCCTGAATTTAAAATAAGCTACGCATGATATTCAAATCCTCGTCAAAATGGAAAACAGTTGTGGAATGAAAAGGAATTTTCAATACTATTGTCGTTTTTTTGTAATAGTTTCCACCAAGCGGTAAATTTAGTGCGTTGAAATTTTGCACCATTTGATTAACTTTTGTGTTTTTCAGTCATTTGATGCTAAGTAGCAACAAAAAAAGCCCACATCTCCATATTTTGTTTCATTGAATTTATTTATGTTTAATTTGGACCATAAATAACATTATTGCTCTCATTTTTGGAGAACCAAGGACAGGTGAATTAATAAAGGAATCAATTTAAATAAAACAGCGAGTTGTTTGCTTGGCAACCAGTGACGGGAAGATATTAAAAGCCATATTGTTGTTTTGATTTTAGCACCTTTATGTCGACAAGTTTGCCGATGTAGTTTTTGTTAGACTAATCCCATAAAAGTTTGCTGCTAATGCTATGTCAACTTAAATCGTTTACCGCCGATGAATTCAATATCGAAGGCCACTCAGTAAACATAATGGAGGACATATTAAAAGACGTTTCTTACCTGGTAGCGTCAAATGCAAGTCTACTGCTTGGTGGAAACTTTTGGCTTTTTCCGAACAGGAAGAGGAACCAAAGCACAACATGGCGACAGGAAGTACATCACTTTTAAAGCACTGTTCTGTCTTTTTAACGCGGACCTCAAAGGAAGTATCTATATGACTGTGTAAGTTGGATACAAGGGGGACATCAAAATCGAAAGACAAATACTAGTTTCGGAGTTTCACATGATCCAGCGGGGCCTGAGGATCGGAACGGGAACAGCAAGTAAAGGTCCACGGAGGCAATGTAAAACATCCAGTTCTGGATCCGCGGCGTTCACCTCAAATAAATGGCGGTCAGCTGCGGTCAGAAGGCCAGCCCGCTGGCGGCGGCGTTGTTGGTGCAGGCGGCTGCGTTTGGCTTTCTTCAAGACAGGATCTTCTCCCGGGTCTCGGGCAGCTTTAGCGCTAGCAGACCCCCGCAGACGAGCGCAGAGAAGGCCAAGAAGATCGGGATGATCTTAGTGATGCCCACAAACGCCGCAAAGATGAAGCTGGCAATGATGGCGGCCAACTTGCAGATGCCGTTGAGGACGCCGAACGCTGTGCCTCTGCAAAGACAATTATGTCTCATGATCCTCCACTGGACTCGAACTCCATGCCCAAGAGGGTTCAGGAAGTGGTTAAAATTTTGATAGCGACAAAAATGCTGATCAGACGTCATTAGAGGTTTTATTAGCCACCGGCTAACGTTGGACTCTACCTTTTAGATGATGGGTATAGTTCCACAGAAATGACCTCCAGTCCGTTCCAGGCGGCCACGCTAGCGCCGTAGAACAGACACTGCCAACATATGACCGCTCCTTGGCTGAAACTCAGCAGCAGTAGAAAGGTGCAGGCGGATGACGCCAGCATGGAACCACCTGGAACGACAGGACAGCAAGATTTTCCAAGTCTGCCTTGATTGACAATTCCCTGATTAGAAATCACAGTAGTAGTCCTGACCTATTATTCGTATTCGTCCGATTTTGTCCATGAAGAGCGCCGAGATAATATTTCCCGGCAGCACGGCCAAGCTGCCCAGAAAGCTGACCAGATAAATGACGATGTCGTTCTCCTCCTGGAAATTAAGGTGGCAACCTTTCTTGGGGTGCAGGAAGGTGGTGTTCTCCATGCGACAGTCTTTGAATTTCTCTTGCCACAGATCTGGTGAAAGACAATAAAGAATTCCAGAGTTGTTAAAGGCGGATCAGTCGAAAGGAAAGTCGCTAGGTGGATACCCGTGTTGTAGAAAACCGTGTTTTTGATGGTGCAGTTCTCAAAGAAGCTGTTGGTGGACTTGACGTCTTCAAAGTAGCAGTTCTCAAACAAA
The DNA here is from genome assembly GCF_054491065.1 of Syngnathus leptorhynchus. NCBI lineage: Eukaryota > Metazoa > Chordata > Actinopteri > Syngnathiformes > Syngnathidae > Syngnathus > Syngnathus leptorhynchus. Next base: position 17,887,816 of record NC_141197.1, on the reverse strand, counting down.
GAGTCTTCAAACTTGACCGATTTGATCTCAATGTTAGCAAACCTGAAAAGCAACACACGTACGTTCAATGCAATTCCTGTCGGTTGGCTAGAACGAAGATTTGTGGACGTACTTGTCGTGAATGTACTCGCCCTCGCGGTGCACCTGGTTGACCAGTGAAAAATTGAAGTGGAAACGCTCCACGCGTTCCCGATGGAAAATGCGGACTTTGGATTCGTACTCCTGGTACTGCATGTACTTGATCATGTCGGGGAACCATACTCCGAGTCCATGGTAGCTAATAGACACAAACATGTATTATCCCGCTGATGCTAACCATTAGCGTAGCCTTGAAACAACAAACTCTTGTGGACTACGTGGGGATCCCTGGACCTCAACTTGACAACCAATTTGTTGAAGTACCTGAAGGCCAGACAGAACCAAACAATGACCAGGAAGAGGCCTTGCAGTCGCAAGTCAGGCGCAGCCAATGACATCACGTTAGCCATCACCTAATAGACAAAACAGAAACTAAAGTGTGAGGATGAGAAAAGATTTCCGAGGTGCGCTGGCGGTTCGTGAGCGACCTGCTGCAGCATGGTCATGTGTCGGACGGTCCAACGTTGAAAGGCGGTTCCCGTGTCGCTCTGGATCTCGATGAACTCGTCTTCCTGCGTCTGCGGAGTTTTGATGCTGGTCACCTGTGGCGCGACGACAATTCGTCAACATGTGGGCAAAATCAAAACATCCCCGTGATATTGTCATCTTCACTCACAGTGAAGACTCTCTCGGGTTCGCCTTTGGCCTTCCAGTTGGTGTCGTGAACACGACGCAGGACCATCCATGCCTCGTCGTGTCGGGCGCTCTGAAATAGTTACGAAAATATGGTGACGATATAATCCTTATTTTTGGTAGCAGGAACAGGGTTAAGTACCGATTCAAATACCGTGATATTATTTTCAACTGAGAATACCTTTACAAAGAATTTGCCCATTTTTTTGCAGAAACCACAAATTTCCCCTGTGATTGATAGCTTCGCAAATAAAACAGACTCCATCCATCAGCATCATCTTATTTATCGTCTGCGCTCTATTTTTACGCTGCAGCCAGGTATGCAGTTGTGTAAGAATGTTTGTATTCGGGGCTAAGCTAAGCCAGTAAATGAAAAACACCGCATGCGGTTAAGTGGCTGACAATGTGCTGGAAGACACCGACCGGGTGCACACCGTGTTCCGGTTGACGGTTTAGCGAGACTTCGCTACCTTGGCATAGCGACGGCGTGTTGCTTTTGGACGGAAGGTGTCTTCATAGAAAAGAACGCAAACTAGTTGAGCTCATCTAAAATATTAGAAAGCAGGAGATGAATAATTATGCCGTGCTGACCTCCAGGAGGAATCGCGGACTTTCCGGCATGAAGACCACGCCGACGAGAGCGGCCAGAGCGGGAAAGAGACACACCAGGATGAAGAGTCTCCAGCTGTGCATCTGGAATTCCGTGCCGATGGCGAAGCCCCAACCTGATGGAGCATTTTGTGGTAAGTCGGAGTTTACATGATCTCTTTGGCCTTTTTCTGCTGTGTGGTAAAGTTGTGTGGATTATTTGCCGGTTGCAATTCATACTTTCACCTCTTGGTGGTTTTTTTTTTTTTTTTTTCCCGTGGAATCTCGATCCAACTATTACTCGTGAAAGGTTTTGCGCGGCGTGCGTTTGTGTTACCGTAGTGGGGGATGATCCCCCAGGCGGTGAAGGAGGCGTAGAGTCCTCCCAACATCCAGAACATGCAGAGCCAGCTCAGATGTTCGCCACGTTTGTCCATCTGAAGGAACTCGGTGAAGTACGTGTACACGATAGGGATGGAGCCTCCGATTCTAGAAGAAATGTCTCGCTAATTATTAGAATAATGGGATAGATGAGAATGGGCTCATTTCTGTACTGAATCCAAGGAATAAAAATGTATTTTGATAATTCCATATTTGCGTTTAAAGCAAGTGGCAGGGGTAAAACTGGTTAGTTTTTCAATGCAATTTTTTTTTTTTAGCTCCTCTATGCAGTATCATGCCAAAGGTTAAACGTGAATACTCATCTAAAAATAGTTCTTTGGATCTTATAGAATGCAAATGTGAACGTTCATTTAAATAATGGTGCAAATGTGGATTATTTACGGTGAAGGTCAGTGGTAATGAGATTGACATTTTGCACATCAAATATGAATTGAAATGAAGAAGGATGTGTGTGCATCTTACCCGAAGCCTGAACAAAACCTGAAGAACAGGAAGAAGCCGTAGCTCTGAGCGAAGCATGACAGGAAGGAGAAGATCAGGTCGATGGACAGGACGTAGATCAGGCACTTCCTGCGCCCCATCTTGTCGCACAGACCCCCCCACACTAACGCCCCCACCATCATGGCCACGTACACCAGCAGGCCTGACGGACACATGTTACGTACGCATTATATACAAATATAAAATACACGTATATGAAGAAAATAATTAATTAAATAATTAAATAATAAATATATGAATTCCACATACAAGTAAAATGCTTAATTAAATAATTAAATGCAAAATATATAATATACACATATCAATAAAATAATTAACAATGAAACATAGTCAACAGATTGCACTTATTCGTTGATAGTATTTAACTATACGTTACCTGGAGTGCCTTTGAACTTAATATAAAGGTATAAGAAGAACCAAATAATATGAATCATAACATGCATGTAAATATATAAAAAAAATTAAATGAAGTCTTGCTATATGCAACGAATTAATATATTAAATAAATGTAATTTTTTTATTTTTTTTTAGATTGGATTTTAGGCATTGCTGTTTTTATCCCAAAAATATTTGATGTTACTTTAATGCTATCCTATTTCATTTCAATCTGTCCCTAAGTGTGTCAAATAATAGTGAGCATCATTAGCATTGTAAAAGGCTTAGCACCACAAATACCTCTAATATCCACCAGGGGGCAGCCTTTGCCCTTCTATGAGCACGTTCAAGTCCTCATTTGATATGTTTTTAGAGACGGACTTCATGTTGACGCCAGCAATCAAGGCGGCTGAATATTCATGCAGTCGGAATAAGAAATAAAGGTCAGCGTCATAAAACGTTGAAGTCGGCTACTGGCAAATGTTTTTCCGCTGCCGTTAAGGGTTTGTTAATGGCGCCGCCTCGGTCAGCATGTGTTCAAGTCCAGTTGAGCCATTATTGTACAGTTTCGATGAACGACCCGCCGCGCTGCCCATTAGATACAAACCATTATGAACTTCCTCTTGGTGTCTCGGGGGGGGGGGGGGGATTTAATAGACCCCCTTCCCCCCCTAGTCATCCGTGCCTCCCAACCTGCTCAGTTTTACTACACGGCCCTAAATACAGCACGACCGTAAACGGCTTAACTGCACGTGCAGCCGTCGTGTGTACCTTTCCTGTGCGGATTAGTGGTCCGAAGCTCTACACACCTCCTACGTAAACTGGTCCACCTCCTACCGGTTCGCTCCTCAAGTGGCGGCGTTATGAAAAGAAGGACTGCCCTTAAAGGACTGATGACAAACTAACCTACCTTCCACACACCAAACCAACTAACCAACTAACCAACTAACTAACTAACTAACTAACTAACTAACTAACTAACTAACTAACTAACTGTGATCCAGACATAATCGCGAATCTGACACTTTTGTGTTTCGACAGTTGTCGAATATAAGAACTGGTTTGATAGTCAAGGTCAAGCATTCAAACTCATTTCCGCTTGGAATGTCCGTGAGGTCCTCCCGATTAGGAACCAAGAAAAAGTCCAGTCCAATGAAGAACTGATCATGTGGTCCATTAAGAGGAAGATGCAAAGAATTGTTATTCTAAATGCCATCTGTGCCCACGGTCCGAGGAGCGTGAGCGTGAATCAAAGTGGATCGTTCTGCTGATATGATTCATATTCCCAGTACCGACGGCCCGCCGCTGTCCTCCGGCCCGCCGCTTCCCTCCGGCTCTGCTCAAACAAGTCTGCGCCATCTCATTTACACCGGGTGCTTTCTCCAGCTTTACCCGCAGAACCGTCAGAGGCTCCGAGCGTGTCTGACAGCACTTTGCCTCTCCCACTGCAGCAACATGTTCCGTACTAGCCCGCAAACACACACACAGGCAAGATGCAATCACCACCCGCATACTCATCCATCTCTCACACTACAGCATCCCTGGGGCCTGTTGTTAAGATGAAATGATGTACACTCTAACTGTGCAGCAGGCCGCAGGAACTAGGTGAGAGGCTTTCATTTGGCTCTGGCAGGAGGAGGAACAGACGTTATTTCCATGTGATTTGGACCCATGCGGCATACTGATTCCAAGTCTTATGAGTTTCCTACTGTTCGATATTATCATCACAGTAGAAAATATTTTCTTGTGCCTTTTGCTAGAAAGCAAAGAGATCGAGGCCTGCCTCACATTTGCTAACCAACCGACTAACTGACGAACTGACCAACCGACTAACCGACTAACTAACCGACTAACTAACTAACTAACTAACTAACTAACTAACTAACTAACTAACTAACTAACTAACTAACTAACTAACTAACTAACTAGCTACCTAGCTAACTAACTAACTAACTAACTAACTAACTTACCAGCCGACTAACTAACTTGCCATTCAATGGGCCGACTGACAGACAAACAGATGAACAAGCAAACAAATTTACATCCACTCAACCACCACCGACCCATCCGTCCAACTCACTAGACATCCAACCAACCAGACATAAAAAACAACCAATGGACCAATCAACCAGTTAACTATCAAAGCAACCATACTATCCTGTAAATTAAAGCACAAGGCAGGTATACCTCTGGACTGAAAAGATTGAAATAAGAATACATGTATTTATATATATTTTTTCAACTGGCTGACTGCAACCCACCCAAACTAGGTCCACGTTTGAGTCTCAACCCACACATTGAGAACCACTAAATTCACAGTAGCCATCTTGGAATACCTTCCAGTCTTTGGCGGTTCTTTCTCGGTCACTTACCCAACAAGCCCTTGTCCGAATTGGATATGCACATGTCCTTCTCGGCGCTCGGCATGACGAAGCCCACCACGAAGCCGTCCACGCCGTCGGCCATCAGCGCCAGGCCCAGCACGACGAAGAGCATCCACTGGAAGCGACCGTGTCCGCAGTCCTCCATGATGGTCTCATACTGCTCGGGCAGATTTTCCTCGTCATTGTCCTCCTGCTGGGCGGCTAACCGGGCCTTCCGCCTGGCCTCTTGGCGCGCCGCTCGCCGGGCCTCCTTGATCTCATCCGGGTGCGGCACGCCCTGGTACTCGCCCTCGTACATTTGCTCGTCCTCGTCGGCGCCCTCTGTGGCGTCACTGGCGGCATCCTCCTCCTGAGGCGGGTAGTCCGTTTGGTAGGGGTATCCGTCCCGACCTCCTCCATCTTGGCCGTAGGTGTGCTCTCCCGTTTCGGTCACCTGCTGATTGACGTTGTTCTGATAGGGGTCGTTCATGATTTCCTCCTGGTGGTGATCCGGTGGGCTCGCAGGTTTCCGGTGCTCCGGGACGTCAGAGTGTCGGCGTGCGACGATGCACTACAATCTTTGCATGCTCAACCTAAAACATTACAAACATGATATTATCGTGAGTACAAGTGCAAACGATCCCAGCGGTGCAGAAGGATGAAATCCATACTACGATAAGATTTTGATCAAGGGCCAAGTATTAATACTAAGAAACGCCAACTTACACTTAAAGGCATTGGAAAAATTTCCACCACCATCCCAGGACGGAGTTTTATTTCATTGTTTGGAAAATTCAGCCACCTAGGCCCAATAAAGGCATTAAAAATAGCATTTATTTAGCTTCTAAAACTTGGTTTCTTATTTTAATCTTATTTTAATATATCACCCGACTAGAAAAGACTTGTTTTGTTTTTTAACCCATCGAGAAATGACATCTCCAGAATTGTTTTTTTTGCGAGTTAATAAAATAATTGTATCTAATCTCATCTGACCTTACCAAATCAAAGGACAAACGTCAGTGATGTCCGCTTACCTATTTAACTCATTTAACTGGTAATAAGTAACTGAACTAAAACTGATGGAATTATACTGTCAGGTCCATACTTTTTATGAAAAGACGTTTCCTTCGAGATGGATACGTGACATTTTAGTCTAGACGGAAAAGCAACATGGAGGCTTAGTTGAGCTACAAGCTTTATTGCATGCTAGACTACAACAATATGAATTCATGAGCACTCCTTTCGCTAGATAGCTAAATTAAAATTAACCGTAAAGTTCTCTTACCAGATGGGGCCTTCCATTAAACTACTTCGGAGCAAAAAAATAGGTCCAAGGGACATTTTCAAACGTCCAAAGCTGACATGTCAGTTTATCCCGAGACCGTGATGCCGTCAAGCCTGAGGGATTAGGATCCAACCTCACGATACGACAACCCCCACCCTCACCCATCCCCACCCTACCTCACCCGGGATCATCTCTACAGGAGTCCGACCCCCTCTGGAGGGTGGCCTGATGGTATGATCCCATCCGTCTGTGACACCCAGCCCAAACAGCTGAGATATCTTATTAAAAGAAGTCAGGACAGCAGTAGCTAGCTCATTTGCATTTTCTGTGTGAACTTTTTGTCATCTTCTGTATGTTAATGTAGGCCGATTTAGAAGCCAAGTCAATAAATGTCTTTACTTCCCTTAAAGGAAAGTTTAAGTTCAAGTTCTGTGCACCCCAACTTGTCTAATCGCGATATAATATTGCATTTGTTAAAGATGATTGAAACAGAAAAATCCACCAGTATTTATCCAGCACGCATGGCGGCCATTTTGTTTTTCACTGCCACCTGCAAACGCGATATTAATCCGAATACCATGTTTAGATGAGTGGAGGTCCACTAAACATATTTTAGATATATATTGATGCCCCACCCCCTCCAGCAGGTCATTTGGTACAGTCTGCAATGGGACATCATTCCAGAGAGTAGAAGCACAAAACTCTATAATCCCGAGGCCAGATAATTCCAGCGCAAAGCGGATTAGCTCCACCCCGGCAAAGCTATTGGCTAAATTTAGCGCAGCCACGCTTGCGCGCCTTCATTAAGCCCCGCCCTAATCTCTCTTCCTTGCTTCTAGCACGAGTTTGTCATGGCCCAAACAATCCTGTTTGTAATCTCACATGAGGCTAATATGAATTGAACCAAGCCCGTCACCGTGACAAATACGGGGACGCTTCACAGAATGTCCTTCACTTTTCACGCCGGAACACGCTAATGGAACAAACTGTGATTATAATTCCATGAGATGGTTTCTGGAATAGAAAAGATAACAAATGGAAAAAACAATTCAAATATTTAGAAATGCATCTCAAATAATAATGCATTTGAACTACATGTTCGGTTCAAAATTTGAAACTCATTTACAGTAATATATACGTTTTTTAATCCTAATTACGTTATTACATTAAATATAAAATATGTATTTGAGAATTTGAGTTACACTTGTATTTCACCACAGCGCCATCTGGTGGCTGTAGTGGGGCAGTGCATAATTTGTCCCCAATGGAAAATTGCCACTCTTTGTTGGCCTTTTAATTAAAGAACGAGCGACTGGTAATCCGCTGATCTCTCGTGAATGGAAGAGGGATGTTGTGCAGGTGAGAGGGCGGAGTGAAAGTGTCCCAGCACAAATCCCTCACCTTCTATTGGATGGGATGACCGAGTTTCTGGTCACCTGACATGATGCGAGAATGGCACGGATGTTTGATGTGTGCCAAGTATGCACTCTGCTGATGGATTACATCATGCTTTGTGTTGTCCCCCTGGCATTCTCCAAATTGTATTTTTTTTTTAAGTCTGTCAAGCATAATCTAAGGGCTGTATTGCATCTTGATTTTTTTTTTCTCCCCCTCTTTTGTTTACTTGGAGAAGTCACCAGACGCTCATAATACTTTTGTTGCCGCAGTTGTGATTTATAAAAGCAGAGAGGATGACAGAGGCGCTCGTAATTCTTTTCTCTCAGACATGTTTGTGTTGGACAAAAATCATTAAACTAATTAAAAAGTCTTGCCCGTCATCAAGCCTCCTCCTCAGCTCGCTTTGTTTATCGCCTCCACTCTAGTTATTAACGCCGATGAGGTCGGAAAAACACCTTCAAAATAACACCTTTGGGTTTTGAACATGTTAATCATCTACAATACCAGGACAAATGTATTGGGATAAATATTATAAAGGTGCAGATATGTATTAATAAATAGCGGATATACGTACTATCTTGATCAGTTTCCTATCTTGTTTAATATTTGTTGGTAATAATTGAGAGGATTAGTTATTATAATCAATGTCTTGTCAGTTTTGGACATGAATCTCCCTTTGTTTTTTTCCTTTTGCACATCGGGGTTCCATACAATAATAACACTATAATAACAATATATGTAATGCAGTAATGTATTCAAACCGGTTGCCCTTTGCACTAAACACTCAAGAAGTAGTTCTCAAGTCGTTTCAAAATGGTTTATGACCCCCGACCCTGGTTGTAAATTATTCTGTTGGGACCACTGTGGTTTTTAGACCAACAGAGGTCAGTGCTGCACTCACAAATTGCCTTCTCCACAACATAACGTAAAAATAGTAATTTAGCTTAAGGATGTACTGAAACAAAATCGTATATATTTGTCTAGTATGTTGATATTAAATGTTACAACTTTGTAACAAAAAAATACATAAAATAAATACAAACGACAGCATTTTATTGTGGATACACTAACCGGATGTTGCTACATTGATTGCCAGAATTTTTAGATTGAAATAAACACTGTAAACTTACTAAAATTCAAGATAAAATTATATAATTCGTTATAGACGAATAGCAATGTGAACAACAGTGTTAGTAGACGGTATAGTTAAGTTTAAATCATTCAAAAATGTTATTTTACAAACTTTTTTCGTAAAAGTTACATGACGTCACGTTTAAGGGCGGCAACGTAACTTCCGGGTTTCAGTTAGCTCCGCCTCTTAGAGTTGTCCTGGGAGACGCTAACAACTGCGGTGAAGAAAAAAAAGTGCAGTCGAGTCGACACACTTGGGTTACTTTTTATTCGTGCGTGCGTGTGTGTGCGCGTGACCACGCCACCGCTCGACACGCGTTTAAAAGGACATTTTTGACACTTTATGGGGATTATTATGCACCCAAAAAGAGCGTGAAGCGTCGTCTTCTCTTTCAGGTAAGAAGAGCTAACTTTTTTTTTTGTTTAAACACACGAGCCGCTTGCATGATTCTTCAAGCTAGTTCCGTTCTCTTTCGTTACAATAACTTTTTAAATGAGTTTGTGCTATTCTTTTATGAAGGCAATTGTTCCCCCCCCAATAACATGTTGCTGTCCAACACTAACGGGCGACTGCAGAAAAACAAACGGCTGAAGTCGGGCGTCTACGAGCCAGTTAATTAGGAACATCCGAGATACGTCGCTGAAAGTTCTCACGATGCTGTTTGAGTTTTGAGGCGTTAAGTCTGAAATATGTTCATATTATACTCCATTGTCAACCGCATTATTTTTGGGCAACCAGAACATTAGGAACACCCAGTGAAGTCATTACCTAAACAGGTGCTGTTAACTGCTTACTTACAGTAAACCCGGAGAGGCCTGGCGAATATTTTCCACGTAAATCTAAATATAACCCAAACGATGATCCCAACTCTATCGTTTCAAACTCATCTTACAGTTATTACCCTTCAACATAAATATTCTGCAGATGGTCTGACATAAATGATGAAAATGCAAGCCTTTTAACAATTGACCATGTTATTATTCCCCGATGCATAAAATGCATGGATCATAAGCAGCTCTTTATCTTCAGTTGGGTTTGGGCACTTACTGTTCCATTGGGTTTCACGACTGCCCATTTATTATCTCATAGTGCTTAATTTTGCATCTAGCATTTCAGAAAGATTGCAAAAAGTATATAGATAGTTGCGAGTAGGTGAGTTTTTCAGCAATTAGGATTTGGTATTTGACAAGAAATAATAAATAAGCAGTGATGATGACAGACCACTTTTCCCTGTGTGAATCCTCCAAATGATCATCAAAATTTGACACCACACTCTGCTGATTTAAAAATGGAGCATTGAGGTCGTTGACCTTTAGACAAGACAAGCTTGCAAAAACTTGTGGCGTGTTCAGCCCGATACCATCGTTATAATGATGCCACTTGCGTAGTTTGCAAATTTTCACCAATGTCACCCACTTATGTCATCACGTGTTATAAACCAATTCTTATTTTGCAGAGAAGTCGCTGTACACTGTATGGACATGTTAGATAAGATGCTTATAACATTGACTGTACAGTGAATACAGATAGCCATATAAAGATAGCCCGGCAGCCATAAAATGACTTCATTGTTTGGCGACGTGCAGTTGATTTGTTCTATTGAGAAGCAGAAAAAACTATACTTTACAAATGTGCTGTACTGGATCAAGAAAAGTTTCTGTTTGCCGCCAACCCCTCAAATTCGAGCGTGATGGAGGAGACGCGCGCTGCCCCGGCCTTGTAATTACACATCATTTACCATAATACGGCGAGGGTTGGAGTCTCACAGGTTTTCAATTGAGATGCTGTCAAATCGACTCGAGGGTGGCTCAAATGTCTCGTTGTTCCATCGTTGAAGCGTTTTGAAATCAAAGCATTGCAAATGAATCTAATTGAGAACCCAATCGAGTGCAATTGAGTTAGTTGAATGCAAATGACTTAAGGAAGTTGGTCGCACATAAACCGGCTGCTTTGAGAATGTTCTACTCTGTCGAGAAAGCGTAAGATGCAAGTATATCGTGACTTGGGACGGGAAATGGAAACCAGTCGGTTTTTAAGAACCGGTTCGCAGTAATTCGATGCCCTGGGTTTGTTTGTTTACTTGCGTGACAATTCCACGTATTGATTTCACTTATGTCGCAAATGAGTGATGACATTGCAAACAAACAGTGTTAACTTTGTACTTTTCCAACATGGGGTCAATAATATGTTTGCCGTACGATATGATATAACCAACCCTATTTTGTTTATACCGTTGTTTTGGGGTGCGGGACACGACTGTAATGTAGCCACAGAGACAGCAACTCAACAACGGTAAAAAAACAAAACAATATGTGGACAGGCACAAACATATTTTTCATCAAAAGCTTTTCCTGACGATTTTAACACCGATGACTAAAAGCGGCGCGGTGTATGTTCTTGCGCGAACTTGAACTCATACTTTGAAGGCCGCACGCCAGCCTTAAACCGACCTGCAGGTCGCCGGCTCCAAGCCCGTGACATCAGCGCTTTGATCAGCCTTAGCTCCCGTGTTCGTGCACGGCCATATTTAATCTTGGCGAGCGCTCACATGCCCGGCGGATACCTGCAGTGTAAACACACCTGCTTAGCTTTCTCTAATGGACTTAGGATGAACACCACCTGAAAGAGGTACGTCTGCCCGCAGCCGGCGTCGCCACTTCTTCTGTGTGTGTGTGTGTGTGTGTGGGGGGGGTAATGTCTCATTGATGCTCCGCCACCCACAATATCAACTTTTTATATCATACTTGGAAGTTGCGCGCAACCTCCCTCGATTATCTTCCAAGGGATAAAGTCCAGCCGGCGTCGCCCGGCAACAGTGTGCTGATAACACTTCATTGGTTTCGTAACGACATGTGTTGTTGTAAAGAAATTGTCTCCCGCTTCCGAGACACGATGCATTCTCTTTGTAGGAAGTGAAACTCGCCTTCAGCTCGCATCCTCAAACTCAAGTTATGTATTATGTATATATTTTCTTTTTTTTTTTTGTCTTGTACAGGTGGTTGAAATTCTGTAGCTATTTGACAAAATCTTTAGGACAAGTTCATTCTGGAAGAAATGGCCCAGACCAGAAGACCCTAAAATGGGCATTTTAAAGCAAAGCGGCAGGCTTCTTATGGCTGATTTCATTCATCTGCATAAATCAGAAGAGGCCATGAAGTCGACTTATTCATTTCCTGCTTCAAGCAAGGTCTTGTGTGCTTTCGGGCAGAGTTTCCTGTGAACACTGCGGCGTGCTCCCTAATAGAGGAAGTGAGTCGGTGGTGCGCGAGAAGGAAGCGTTCGCGACGGCGGCTCGACAGAACGGCCGTCGGGATTTGGGGCGGTTCCTATGACGACAACCAGACGGACTTGACAGTTATTTGTCATCCAGACGTGACTTTTTTTTTTTTTTTGGGCCTCAGACCCCGGAGGGTTAAAAGTGCAGCCAAGCCGCACAAACGGATGGTGCTGAGGTACTGAAACACAGACCCGCCTAACCACAAACCACCGTGGTGCTGATGCTCGTTTATGTGCTGTTGGTTCTCACCGCTGTTGATTAAAAGCGACTCACAGGGTGAAGCGCAGCTCTGCTTTTGGCTCAACGGTAAGCAGGCGGCCATTACTGTTGGGTGGGGTGCTATTAATCTGATCAGGCCCGCCGCAGGAACACAGGTTGGCGGTCACTAGGGATCGTCGGCGCTAAACCTATTAGTTCCCAAATGGGACTCGCCACCACTTTCTTCTGCGACAAGTCAGCCGTCTGCCGCTTTTAAGGGTATTTAGTGCTCCCTCCATTAAGCGTTTTAGCTGAAAGTCGCATCAGTTTGGCCGTTTGTTTCGATGAAAATGGCAATTTGGAGCGCCAAATGAACTTTTTCTCAAGTACCACCATCCTGCACCTTTCTTTGCATCATCTTGAGATGTTTATCTTGGTGCTTTTTCCGGTGACAACACTTTACTAGCTATTAGCCAGTTGCCATCGCTAGCTATGCTTTTAACTCAGCAGGCCTCACTTACGCAATATTTTAATTGCGCTCGTGCCGTATTTTTAAGCTTCTTTCAATAGTTATTTACATGTATTATTTATGAAAACAGTTGTGCTTTGGTGTTTTGTACGGAAACCTAGGTATCCAAATTACAGTTTTCGAAAAATGTTCTTGCTTTTATTCGTCATATTAGGAATAGAACCAAGTTGTCTGAAAGATTTTTTCTGATTGCTCCCTAATTTAAGTTCAACAAATGGCCGACACTAACCCGCGTAACTATCAGGACTCTGACATTTCGCTTTAGGGAAATTGCAGCACTTGCGTACACTCAGACGACGGTGCAGGTTTGTGCCTCGCTATCCTGAAAGCCACGTGTGCCTCTAAATATCACGCGCATTCTTTCTCGAGACGTAACCATGCCTCAACGCGATGGCGGCGTTTCTATTTGCTTAGCAACGTCCACCAAGTGCCTTTGTGGCCGAATGGCGCGGAAACAAAGAGTGTGGGGGGGTCGGTGGCATCCAACCTGCGGTTGAGTCCTGATCAAGGCCCGGGCCCTGATTATAGACCGCCCCCCCCCCTCGCACGCCTCTCACAATAAGATAACGCTATCTGGGCGGACAGGTATTTGGTTTCAGCAGGCCGAGGTAATAACTGTCACCGCAAACACTGAAGAGACCTTTCATCCCGCAGCCCGGTGTTGTCGGCTGGACGTTTGTGCACACTGCACACATACACAGGGCGCTTTTGTGCAATGGGGACGGTAGCGAAGGGAGGAGGTCACGTCAATGGGCAGGTTTGATTAAATCAAACAGCCGTGACTATCTAAATGGCGGCGGACCCGTTGGGGGCCCCCCCACCCCTGAGCTACTGACGTCGCTTGAGCTAATTTAGCCACGCAGCTGATAGCGGGGCTCAAAAAAAAAAAAAAAAAAAAAAAAAAAAAAAAGCACCAGGAGGGTTCGGCATGTCGCAGAGGCGCTAACTTCACTGGTTAACCAGTACAGGACGCTAAACAAACGGCGAGTTAAACATCAAACCGCCCTGAGTCACACCACCGCCGCCGCTGCGTTTTTATCACAACGTCGCGACTCATTTTGGAAGCGGTGACTAGCTAGGAATTCACTCTGCAAATGTTTTCCAAGGCGAGTCAGACTCCATATTTGGAAGGAATCTTGTATTGTGGTAACCTTTAAGATTTCCTTCTCAGTCCATAGCAGAGATTCTGGAAAACCGCCGCACCAGAAGTGAATTTAGGGAGTTGGATTGAGAAAGTTGAACATATATTAGCACACAAAATCTCAGTCGAGAAATCTAAAATGAAACGAATGAATAAAAAGAATAGGCAAACCTTCCTATATCTCTTTTTGAGCCCATCTGTCTAGTCTCGAGTTCAATTTTGGAAGCAATTGAAGAATCTCTCCAGGAACCCCACATTGACGATCAGGGTGTATTTGAGCATGGCTGAAGTTCCAGACTTCAAACATAACTTGGCTGCTCCTCGGCTGGCTGCACCCACCATTTTAGTCTGAGTTAATGGGTGGTTTAATCTCGGCAGGCAGGTGTCGGGTGTTCTTGAGGGATGCCGTTTCCCATACTCCTTCTGTTACAGACCTACAGTGGAGACCGGTAACCGGGTTTCAGTGTGACTACTTGGTTAAAATTGCATGCCTCATAATCTTAAGTGGTTATGACTCAGTCAAATCACTGCTATGATTTTTTTCTTTTTTTTTAAGCATCTCAAGATTAGCTTTTAATGTCTCTCGTGGTGGCATCAAAAATCACGTTTCCATCTCACACTGGTTCAATTCGTACCGGTCGACCCCTATGAGTCTTCCCAGAATAGAATGGCAGTGAGACTGCGTGCCATCTGAGAATGAATAAAACAAAGAAAATGATGGCCGCACCATACAGGGTGGTGCGCTTGAAAGTCTTGAAACTGTAAACCAGAAGCACAGGTTTTTATTTAATGGCACTTTCTTCTTTCGCTTGCATTCAAATTGTTCATAACACAAAAGAAGTTCATTCTGTTGAACCAATCAACCGCCTTACGTTCTAATTCGAGCTCCACCCTTCACAAACCTCAACAACGAGGTACGGGAAGTAGCTTGGACATTTTTGGCTTTTGCCGTCGCGCATTTGTCTGACTTGTGCGCAGTTCCTATGCGTGTTCTGTAAGCAACTGGTGACCAGTTCAGGGTGTGGTCCGTCTTTTGCCTAAAGTCGACTGGGAGAGGCTCCAGCACCTTTGACTGAACAGGATATGGGCTTTAGAGAAAGGCTAGATGGATTTGCGACTGCATAGCAGCATTGGCACGATTGCCTGTATTATTGTACATCTGTATTGACCATTGGAAATAATAGAATAAAAACCGTACCAGCCCGACAGACAAGACAGACGCGTCACCACTGCAAATTTTGCTCTGCAAAATGGATGATTGAGCGGCAACGGAGGCGGCTGCCCTGCAATTTCCAGCGGGGGGGGGGGGCCTTCTGGCAAACACCGAGATTTTCATCCCCCGCCCGTGCTACGCCGAGCCAGCCGCGCTCCTGTCAAGAAGCTGCTACGAGGCCCGGGGGAGACACGCTGCGGCACGTCCGCCGCCGCCACGCCTGCTTGCTAGCCCACGGGCCCCAGAGGCTGCTTGCTTGATTCTGCCAGCGCTAGCATATGCTTGTCGCAACAATTAAGCCGTGCAAGTCAAAGTACACACGGTGAAACCGCCAATGGCTCACTAAATCAATACTTGAGTAACTGTGACAATTTTAAACCCCCCCGTGGATGAGTAATGTATTGCCACTTGGCCTTTTATTTATTTTTTTTTCCATAAGATGTATGGGAATTGTAGTTCTTTTCCTGCAGATGGTGATTTCTTCTTCTTTCTTGTAGTTCTTTTCCTGCAGATGGTGATTTCTTTGGTTTACCTTTCTGCATTCTATTCCCCTATGACGCAAAGTAAATATCATTTCTTGGGCTTCATGTATGAGCAGGTTCCACCTGGCCTGCCAATTTAAAGTGTAAATAAACTCCAAGGATTTGGTGCCTCCTGTCTCCTTTCCTCCACAAGATGGACCGGAAGAGTCGGTGCTTGGGCGCCGGCAGCGGAATAATAATGTTAAAAGACAGTCGACGGCGACAAACCGTTCAATTGTAGTGATTTGCATCTGTAAATATGCTTTTCACAGCAGAACAGGATCTGTCTTCTGATCATGTGATCAGATGGGGATATCCTTCGTTTTAGATATTGCAATTCATTTTATTTCGATCTTACATTATTTATTTTTGTTTTTTTTCTTTTTTGCTTGTATTTTTGATTTATTTTTGCTTAATTTTAACATCATTAGCTACTTTTGAACTGTGCCTGAAATTGAGGCGTGTACACAATTGGGATTTTTGTACATTACATCTAATTTATAAATTACGATATGTCCAATTCATTTTTTCCCCCCCAAGGAACAAACAAAAGCGTCTCAGTGGCCTCATTGAGTGACAGACTTATCAAACTTATGCATGCGGCAAAGAAGCTGCTATCAGTCCCAGTGCACTTAAGGCAAGCGGATTAGACTCCAGAGTATTATTAGAACCACTGATTATCTCCTTACCTGATCCAACTAATTCTTATTGGAGGAGGAGGGGGGGGTCTCTTTATTTGCCACAAAAGTAGCAACATATTTGGGTTGGAGACCCTTTTTGCTCCCGTTTTGCAGTTTCACGTGATTTACTCAGCGCTCAGTTACCACCCAGTTCAGCGAGGACTCGTTTGAGTGCGAGGGAACAGTAAACAAAAGGAAAACGGAGGAGAACGCCAGCTCTGTGGCTTGTGAACGCAACCAGATCTCTTTTAGAATTTGGAGAGGGGGGTCTCTCTCTCTCTGAGATCACATGTGAGCTTGTAAATCCGGCAAACTGATCTTCCTGGCGCAAATCCACCTACAGTACGAGCGTGTTTTGATGGTGGCCGGGTCAAGGGACCTCCTCTTGTTATTTTTACCCGCAAATAGGTGCCACAAAGCCTTAACGGCTCAATAAATGTTCGCCTAATTTTGAAGCCAACCCCCAACCGCCCACTTTCTCTCCGTCAGCTGTCCCCGTACGAACCAAGGCCAACGCAGACTGGTGGTTTTGGCTAGCTATGCGAGAGTGTGTCGTCTGCCATGCGTGCGTGCGTACGTGTGTGTGTGTGTGTGTGTTACACTCTTAACCCTCCCACGGTGTTGAGAAGAGTGCCAAGGTCGAGCTTAACGCTCGTCTTGTCAACAGCAATGTTCTGACGCGTCCGTAGTCACTGCGCAATCTCGCTAACATTCACAAGCGATTAGCTTAGCCCCGACAGGCCAAGACGGGATAATACGTGGCGTAATAACAATCCAGTGATCACCCCCTTTGTAATCACTTTGTTTCATTTTTATTCCCCTTTTTGATTGCTTTAACATACCTTGAAACTCACCATTGTTTTGTAAGCATTGCAAACTTCTACCTTAGCTTCAGATTGGCTCGACTCGCCTCGCATTTGAAAACAACTTTTCACGCATTATGAATCCATAACCACATTTGTCATGTCCTCCTTTTCATGTATTTTACTAACCCCAGAATGTTCATCCACCTCTCATCTTTTGCCTTTACAGTTCCCAGGGACATGAAACTCACTCCCCAGCAAGCTCCACTCTATGTAAGTATCCGAATTTGCCTAGCTGAATCCGTTTTTGCTTGTATCAACAACCATCTGCTCTGCTCTCAGGTGTGCAGCAGACACGCACATTACTGAACACAAGGCTCTGGACAGTAGTAATTCCTACGAGCTGGATGGTTGAGCGCCAACTGTTTTACCGACATTGTGTTTTCTAGCTAGCTCATTAGCTGGCTAGCAATATTGTAACAAGAGCAGAACATTGAGTTGAAATGGCATACCCTAGCATCATAGGGTATGTTTATACACCAAAGACCATGTATAGAAATGTTCGGCGGTTTTCCCTCTTCGAAATACAGCCAAGATGTAAATAAACTGTCATACAGTATCTCTGAAAGTTGATGCTGGGAAAGAAGAATTGCATCAAAAAACAGTTTGGTGCCAGGAATATAAAAAGTGCAAACCCCAGAAGGGAAAAACTAAACTTGGTTTGAATAATGGCATTGTCATTTATATTGTTTTTCCCCTAAGTGTTCAGTCTAGGCTATGAAATTATTACCCCAGCACCAATTCTTTTTTTTTTCTTTTTTTTTTTCTTTCTCTCCCTTCTTCTGACACTTGAGCTCCGATACGCTTTTTACGGAAGTTACAGAACTTGAGTGCAATCCACTTCCCCAAAGTTAGTTGTCCAATTACTGTACAGTAGTGAACTGCCTCCACACAGGCAATTTTCGCATTCTGTTCAAGTGCTTCGCAGTTGCTGGAGCGTTCTGGGCGGTGGCATTCTGCCGGCCGAAGGAAGGCACACACAGGAAGTCTGTCTGATAAGTCCGCGACAAGAGTTTTGCTCTTGACAACCTTATCTTCAGTTTACAGTGGCGCTCTGATTTCACGCTTGTGCCATTCCGGTTCATTGCCTCATTAGGCCTTTTAAGTGTTCTTATCGGCGTTTATTCATAAATCTCACGGGCACCCGGGAGACGTAAAACAAATAACGTGAACGGTGCCTGAACACATTGTACAGGTATGTGACATTCACGGGTTAACGCGGTCGAAACGCCATTTGCATTCTTGAGCTGAGCCTAAATCAAAAAAACGTTAGCAGCTAGCACCTAATCACATCACATTGACTCTGGTCGTAGCAAGTTGAGCTTTGCTTATGTCTGAAGGTTACTTTGACCTGAAAGATTCAAGGTGCTTCATACTCTAGCCTCACATAGCCAGGTTGTTGGCTCCGATCCCTCGGAACCCATTCAAATCGACGGCGTTGCCGCTCCGAAAGACAGTAGGGTTGCCAAAGAATGCAGATCTCACGAGCGTTGGAACAGCAGGCCAGAATTCCGCTTGGGTACCCGCCAATCACGTTTTTGTTTACATTTGGTTGGCGGAAGGGAAAGGAACAAAGAGACCCATATTCAAAGTGCTTTCTTTTGTGGAAACAGTTGGAGCACATTTACTGACGTTTCGAAAAACAAAAATAAAGGCAAACTGCAGGCGGTAGATAATCCAGGAAATTAAGGATTCTCAAAGAAATCACTTGCCATGATGTCTGCGCGCCAGAGGTTGAGCTGCTCTGTATTTGTTTGCAGCGTAGACATGAGAGGCATGCAGAATGTTTCGCAAAAATATTATTCCAAGAATTATTCTCTTTTCTAAACGAGGAAGGTTTGTAAATGCCTTTTCCCTAAACGTTTGTTTTATGCTCAATCATTGCGGCTTTATGGTCCCCTCCCTCCTTCCTTTCTGCCGCCAATGGACGATGACAGTCGCTCGTTATCCTGAGCAATTCCTCCTCACGCATTTTGTACAAATGCGCTCATCGCAGACGGATCGATAGCCGCTCTACTCAAGCGTCTGTTTTCACAAGTTGCCACCTGGTAATGTTGTTTGTGGCGAGCGGATATTAATTTGAGGCCCAAACAAATCGAGGAAAAATATTGTCTCGCTGCTGTCAGGATCAATTTGAGCAACTACTTTGTTTGAATGGACTCCGCTATCTTTGTCATTGTGCGAATCTAATTCCCCCCCCCGCTAATATGTTTTCATTCTGGCATGAAGTGCAGAGTCACAGGTCTGCCGAGGTTGCAATCTGCTCAGTAGTGCCCGAACCTCCTAATTTCCAATCTGGGCCTGAGATAAGAGATGAGTTTTTAATGAAGACAATGTCATGCCTGATGGCCTCCACCCCTCTACATCTCATTTACCGCACTCGCTCCCCGGCTCTCCGTGTTGAGACCGCGAGACTGCCCTCGCATACCAAAAGTCTACAGCTCGGCACGCCGCTCGACTTATCTCGCCGACTGCCAAATTGCACGTTCGACACCGGGCGCCCGAGCCGTCTGTACTACCGAGCAAGTAGAATCGTGGCGAGTGGAGCTCCCCCGGTCTGCGGCCGTCCCGACATGTCTCATTTCACGAGCTTTGCTTGGTGATTGACTACAGCCCAGAAAGATTGTTCCAATTATACACTTGGCTCTTTGCAGCCATTTTCCCAAACTCTCAGTGCTGCTGTCAAGCCTGTCTATGAAACAAGCTCTAAGGCTAGCACGTTACACAGGAGAAGGAAGCACCTATGACCCCCGAGCAGCAAAGCGGCCGTTCCGTGCACGTCGGAGCTTAGTAGGCGACGGGACAGCGAGTGGATAAAATGTCCCCATTATCCCTCCTCCGTGTCAATGAAGTCGCAGTTCCCCCGGTGGAAAGAAGCTCTTGGCAAAACAATCGTCCCCTTTCTGGCGCCTCCTCGCCTCCTGCTCGCCATGCCCTCGGGTGACATCGCTTCATTCTGAGCGGTACTCAAGAACACAATTCAGTCAATTGTGACTTTTACAAAAACAACAATCGCGTGCGTGCGCGTGCACGCAAGCACGCACGCGATTGTTTGTTACGTTGTCGTCTTGGCTGGCTAACAGTGCTGTCGTGATAAACAGACAGACAGTCTCGCTACTGTGGATGATGCATGCAAGCTGGCTATTGTTTTTCCTCCCAATTGGACAAGATGGAAATAATTCGTTCCGGGTCAAACTGTAGCAGTCATGAAAACAAAATGGATTTTGCAGTGTTTTAAAATATCCTCACATTCCAGTCACACATGTAACGTTAACATATGATGATGATAATAATTCTAATAATAATAATGGTAATAATATGCCTCTTGAGCACTTATTTTTCCGCCCTCCCTTGTGTCCACCCATACGTGCAGGGCCGCTGCGTGATCACAGTGCAGCTCACCGATGAAGAGCTGGCCGTGGATGAGGAGGGCGCTGTCGCCGCCGCCGCCGCAGACTACTTTCTGTTGTTTGCTGGCAGCACACAGAGACACCTGAGCAGCACCTTGAGGAGCGGCCATGACACCCTGCAGGCGCTGTGTCCTGGTAAGACATCCGTGTAAATGTACTCTTCAAGAATATTAATGCCACTGTGAAAAGAGAAAAACACCGGAAACCTCGGAACATGTGTTTATCGAATTTAAATTTTACCCAATCTAAATGTGCGAGAACTGAGGTAATGTTTACAATTTAAATGAATAGACGTGCAATGAATGCGTTCCAATTTGACAACAAAGTTAAATTTAGGTAAATGCAGAAGTGAAAACACACTTAATGACAGTTGTTTGAAGAAACAACTTACGTCAAAAGTTACCGCCACATCTCAGCCTTTTTTAACACTCTCATGACAGTTAAAAACTCAATTCAGTTGCTGAAAAGTTGTCAGCAGAGTTAATAAGACTTGGCCGTAAAGAATTTTTATTCAGGTTTCATTATTTCCTCTGGGGAAAATCTTTCAGTCCTTTTTTTTTTTTTTTTTTACATTTTAGGACGTACCACGTTATATATGAGCATCTGCTAGTTTGTTTGCACGCCCATCTGTTCACAAGATTGGGCAAAATATGGCGCAGATGGGTTTAATTGTACAAAAAGTATTTTCTTTTCTCTTTTTTTGTTGCTCACCAAACTCATTTTGAACTGCAAGATTGTAAATGCTTTCCTGGTCACGTAATAATCAAGTGATCAAGCCATCAGATTACCCCTCGCCAATTGTCTTTGGTAAATAAGTAACTACAATGGAGCACAACTGCTTAGCCTTAATGAGTGAGATAGCCCGTAATGTAAAAGGATACGGCATCATAATCACAGATGCCCCGTGATGATAAATCCTTCTGCAATGATCAGAGCGGCTTTATATTGGCTCGTAAGAGGAAAGAAGTCGGGGCTTATTATTGGAAGACAGAAGATGGAATAAATGATTCATCTTCCCTCATATTGTTCTCCATTTCAATCAAATGTTTGTGTTTCACTTTAAATCCACCTGCCTGTACGTTGGCTTCTGTGTTTTTTTGTCATTGGGCAAAGGTTGAAAGGTGTTTATGAGAACCAAATCATCTGAGCGTATTTTCCGACCCTGATATTTTTCAGCAATAACGGGCGTTTGATAACCGGACTTTTGTTGGGCCACTTCTCCTTTCTCCCTGCAGCTCACGGCTGTTGCGAGGAGGTTTCGGTCACCCTGTGCGCCGTCACCCGCGGCAGCCCCGAGGCGTCCGAGGAGCCGACTACGCTCTCCTCCCACGTCGCTCCTTTAGCTGAGCATAGCTTCACTTTTGTTCAGGACTTGGCTTTTGACATGGCCCAGTTTCTGGTGAGCCTCCAGTACATCCCGTGCAATTTTAGTATAGAAATGATTTTTTTTTTCAGCGTCGTATGCTTCACCCCCTCCTCTCAGGTTAGCACGGTGGGCCGCACAGATGGCCTGGACGGGGCGCTGCTCCTGGATGAGTGTCACATCCCCCTGCTAGAGTGTGAGCGTCTAGATGAGAGTCTGACCTTGGCCCTCCATCACATCCCGCTGCCACCGGGGTGGAACTTGCTGGGGAACCAATGCTCCGACAGCACCGGTAATATACTTTACTCTGTTGAAAGATAGTTTTTAATTGATTTTTTTTTTGTTTTCAACAATTTTAATGAAAATTCAGACAACTCTAGTGACATGGTCAGCAAAGTCCTCTTCGATAAACTCCTCAAGCTTCTTAAATGCCACCATCTTTGTGATTGGATCGCCTACAAAATTAAACTCTGTGACCGTATTATTTCTGTGAATTAATGCCCATTTACAATTTTTGCCACGAAGAGCAAAGTCAGTACTTAGATCCCGTGGCTCTCGTCGACAGCCGCATTTCTGCCTCATCTCACACCGCCTCCGCTCACACCACCTCCACTCGCTCCACTGATGCTTTAGGCCGGTAATTGAATCTGAGCTCCGTAGGCCTGCCGGTTCTCTCCGCCTTAGTGCTCAGAGGCAAAAAAAAGTGCTGCTGTGAGGTCAGTATAGAGTTGTAAATAAATCGTAGTCATCGTTTCAAAACGTAGCAGAGAAAAAAATATATAAGAACCAGATACATATCAACATGCAATATAATTTTTGGTTTTCACACGAATGGATAGAATTGATAATAATATCACGCAATAATAGCATTATTAAAAGTCATTTGAGCAAAAGTGGCTGTACGCCTTGGCACTGTACTGAATATTCTCTCCTGAAAAATCTAACTGCAAGTGTCACCCTCCACTGTCTGTTGTAGATCTGCACCCGCGGGAGACCCTGCTGCATTTTTCAGCCCGGCGAGGTTTGGTCCGCGTCACGCGCTTCCTGCTGCGGCAGCCGGGGGCGAGGGATGCCGTGCGGCTGCCCAACAAGCAGGGCCAGACGCCCGCAGACGTCGCAGCGCTTCGGGGTCACGCCGCCCTCCAGCAGCTCCTCGCAGAGTGAGTCTCCGCTCAGCCGATGGGCTCCTCGCGATCGCTACGGGCTGTTACTGTGTGTAACGTCACTAGCATTCGCCACAAAGTTTGACTATTTATGCCACGCAAAGGCACAATTTTAGTTGCCGTAAGCAAAATGTTTTCGAGCAAAAGTAAAAAGAAAAAAAAATTGTAATTAAGGTTAGACGAAATTGTGTAATAACTTGTATAAGATATGCTGAAAATAATCACTATGTTGCTACACTGGCATCAATTAAAATACAAACAAACAAAGTACAAACACGGAGCCTCACACTTCAAAGTCATGCGGTCATGCCGAGTCACCAGTGTGCAAAATGCATTTTTCATACTGCACAAAAGCAAACGCCTTGTCTTACGTCATCGTCACAAACTCATTCCGTGAATGTACAAACGGGACAATTTGGTCGATCATGTGTTGGCGAACATTCAAACCTTTGCAGGCACACTGGAAAGAAAGCCTCTGGCTGTATTTTTCCACAGCGAAACCATAGCAATTGGAAAACTATTGTGCCGCACAAAAGCCCGGGTTACGACTTTTCTGTCTAATGATGTTTACCACACTTAGACAACCAGAAGCACGCACAGACAAACCGCCACAGAAAGACACAAATTTAACTGTCGAAGGAATGGCACGCATTCCCGTTGCAACGACTTCCTCACGCCGACGCGCTAATGAGGTCAGAATGTCTTTATTGCGTGGTACGAAGCACAGCTATTTGCTAAATGGACTGAGCGATGGCTTCAAGTGGAGATGGATCTTCTCTCGAGACGTAAAGCGCACAGCTTTTCCGCAAAACACCGTTTAAGTCACGCTAGTGCCATGCTGGGGGGGACGCTCCGACGCCCCTCCGCTCAAGCAAATGTCTCCCCTCTGTAGTCACGAGCAAGGACATTTTCCACATGAGGGGTGAGGTCACTAGTGACTTGAGGAGCTAAACGTGGTCCACCCAGCGTTGCGCAAACGGTGCCGCCTGGTTGGCTGACGTTCCACCACTCCTTCACAGGCTCCAAAACAACTCTCACAAACAGAGGCGCCACTTTAGAGACGGGTCAAAAGGGATGTCAGGGAAGAAGAACCTCGTCTATATATACCCTCTGACAGAAAGCCCCCCCCCACCCACCCCCCCGGAAAGTTAATAAAAAAAAAAAGTTGTTACTTTTTACAGCTTCCTCCACACACACTTCACGTTGTTTATTTCTTTGTTTGTTTGTTTGTGGCACGAGGTCTCGCGCATCGCTGCTAGCATCTTAAATTAGAGTCATCATTGCATGACCCACTATCTTCTGAACAGCTTAAAAAAGACTCATTAACAACCACAATGACTTTCTTTGCTCTCACTGTAAATGGATTACAGCAGCAAAAGTGGGGGGGGTTGCGGATCAGCTGACATCACTGTTAAAACTCTCTCTGTGCTACATGGGCCAATCGCGACGGAGCTCCTTCCTTCGGGGGATGATCTAAGTGTTTATTCCACAACAGGGCTGAGGCAGACGCCGAGTCGGACCGAGGCCTTCAGCGCGTTCAGCCGGAGCCGACGGACGCCCGCGTGGTTTGCCGCCACCCGGGCTTGCACGCCCTGACGCAAAGCGTGTACCCGGGCCGTGACCCGCCGAGCCTCAGCCGGAGCGTGGAGCAGCTGTTGCATTTGACGTGTCATCTCCACGCCAAGGTGAGTCACGCAACTCTGCGTTTGTTTGTCTTTTCCCTTCCCTGGACTTCCCTCCGGCTCCCTTTGTATAAGCGGCCGGACGCCTTATGCAATCACACACTCAAATGCGGTCTTAAGTTCCTTCTTTTCCCCGCAGAGAGTGTCTGTGCTGGAGCTGCGCTCGGACTCTCTGCACACGGCGGCCGAGTGCAGCGAGGTTGTCGAGCCGGAGACGACGAGCTGCCCGCAAACGAGCACGACCGAAAGCCTAGTCGGAAACGGCGCCGGCGTCACTTGTACATACGGCGAGGAGGACGCGAGTGAATCTGTAGTACCTCCCGGGGAGCATGGGATCAACCCCCCCGAGGATTGGGTGTGTCTCGAGTCTGAGAGGGCAAATGGAAGGGAACAGCCCGACACCGCACAGAACTTGAGTTTGTGCGAAAGGCCAGAAGGGGGGAGCCCGTCGCCTGTGGAAAACCTCCAACCGGCAGGGTGGGGTGCGCAGGAAACCGATAGAGGAGAAGGAGGAGAAGAAGGACGGGAGGGCGCAGAGGGAGACGACTTATCTGGGAAGGAAGTAAACGGAGTATCTGAGAACGGTGTCGAATTAGTCATGGGCCAGTTGTCGTCATCCGAAGTGCCGGTCCGGGACGACGAGGAGCCGACTCACGCCCCGGACCTTTGGGACGTAAACTCCATAGCCGAGGAGGAAGCTGACGGCGAGATTTTAGCGCAAGAGGACCTCCCACCTCCGGCAGGGAGGGATGATGTAACCCTAGAATCAGATGTTCCGCCTCCCGGAGAGGGAGAACCTCCGCCAGATGTAAACAGCTCTGAACAAAACCAGGAAACAGCTGGCCAGGATCAAGCGGCAGAGTGGCAGCAAGACCTTGATCAGCAGCCTACGTGTTCCGAGTTAAATATGACGGGAGATACCGACGCGAGCGTATCACCTCCAGAGGAGAACCCGGAGGAGACAGAGAGCTCACTCGAGCCGATGGTCAAATCCGACGTGGATCCCGATTCGGGCCTAACCCACGGCCTGTCCAGCGACGACGACGTGAGCTTTCAGTCGGTGGGAAGCTGCACCGCAGACATATTCAACCCCACCGAGGAAGGTAACTCCTTAGGGGAGCTGCAGCCGACCGAGGTAGTCGCCGTGGAAGAGGACCAAAGCGACATGTGTTCGTCCACGTCACTGCAACCTGCAGCAAGTTCAGAGGAAAACGCCACCGGCTATGTGGAACCGAGCGCAGAGGAGAGTCACGAGCGACCCGAGGAGCCTGCTGCTCCAGAACCTCCTGAGACCGACTTGTCGTTAGGCGGGGAAGCGTCTCAGGCAACGGTGGAAGAGGAAAATCCCAGCAGCACTGACCTGAATGAAGGTACGGATGAGATTCAATCATCACTGAGATGGTGAAGATGGGAGGGATGGAGCGTTTGTGTGGCACGACCTTATCACTTTACTGTTGTTCATTTAGTTGTTCCTGGTACCACAATGGACTACAAAATACAAATTCGGGTTACGCTGTAGGAACGGAACTCCGATCTAAACACTGCGGGAACCCCACACCTCAGCTTATCTGATTAAATGTAATGCCATTAGACCGCAATTCCCTTACATCACATCACGTCAGACCTTTTGATACATCGATTGTATTGGATAATGTAAAATGGCTGCACACGTATGTAACGAAACATCTGAAGCCCCCCCAAAAAATCTGTAGGATTCGTTCTGCTGTGCACAGGAGTTGCTCTAAAAAAGGACATCGAAATAAAAAAAATAAAAAAAGAATAAATAATATATGATATGATAGGAATGGTAATAAAAAGCCACTTTTAGAGTCTTCGACACTCCCGCTGGAGATTTAGGATCGCATGATATTTAATCAATAATAGTGAGGGAGGGAAAAATATCCTGTGTAGAAAATGAAGACAGAGATCACAGCAACAAAGTTATTTTAGCCCCAGGCTGCTTCAACTCCCGCGTGCGAGTGTGTGTGTGTGTGTGCACGTGCACGGCCAGGATAAAAATGTCTCACTTCACTTGTTATTGATTTCCTCCACGCTGCCGCTTTGTCATTGCACCCACCGTCTGACTCGTGCGTGTGTTTGTGTGTGCGCGCTCTCCAGAGGTGCAGGCGATCATGTCTGAACAAGCCGGGACCACCTGTGAAGCGGAGGAAGCGCACGAGACTGACTCCTCCGCCGTAAGTCTCTACACTACAAAATATATATATATTTTTTTCCTGCCATCAAGTGACATTAGGGTGTTACAGAAAACACAACAAATGTGCGAATCCCTAACGAGGTAACCCAAAATAGGAGGGAGGGTTCGCTGTTTACCTCGGTTTTCGCCATCGTAAATATAAACGAAAAAGAAAAATCTTGAAGAAGAAAAAAATGTTTAGACATTTGACAATCACAGGAGAGGGAGAATGTTTGAATTTTGTTCAAGTGCCCCACTTACGCTTTCAAAAATGGCCGCCCTGCAGCACTGTGTAATTCTACCGCGTCCATGTGAACATTTAGCACAAAAACATGTTTTTTTTATTATTATTTTCTTTTAGTCTTTGGCAGGCGGGGCCGTGCAGACGGAGATAAATGTCACTTAGCGAGTCAGGGGGAAATCTTGCGAAAGGCGAAGGAGTAATGAGGTGAAATTTGCTTACATGTCCTTTGAGGTGCCAGCGACAGATTTGCAGCCCCCAAGACATACTTTCCTTTTGACTCATGCATTCATTTTTCATTCGGTGCGTTTTTTAACGCCGACTTACTTCTACATGCCGTTTTTAAACCGTGCAACAGGATCTCCCTTTGCTTTGGTTTATTTATGCACGAGCACATGGAGGCCATCTTCCCCCCCCCCCCAAAAAAAATGTTGCTGACTGACAGATTCCTCGGCAGCCGAAAGCCCGAGCGGCTCTCCGCATATTCCAGGCTTGCGGTTTTGACGTTGCCGTGTGTGTGTTTTATTTTTATTTTTTCTGCGCCTCCTAAAGCCAGATGTTTCCCGGCTACGCTAGTAAGCTACGTTCGCCAGCAGAGAGCAGCCTTGCCTCGTAAACCTCTCCCTCCATCCCTTGCTATATGATCCTGTTTAAATTCAATGAGGTTGAAGTGTTGCCTGAACGGCGTTATCTCACAGTAGAGCAAAAAAAAAAGAAAAAATTCTCAAAGCAGCCTGAGAGATATTATATGACGAATAAAAGCTCGCACACTATAAGACGGCTGATCATGTCGGACCAGATGATCTCTGTTGTGATTTATTACACGGAAACATGTTGCCGGAGCAACACATTGAATTACAGCCCCGTGTGCTGTGCTGTGTCGAAATATGTAAATCGCGCCGCGCAGCAGCATCTCATGAAACTTAAACGAGCGCGAGCATATCGAACCGCTACATAAAATAAACAAGCGTGAAAATCATTGCGACAGTTTAAACGCAGAAGGGCCGGCCGGCAGTGGCAGCTGTAGGGTTGTTGTTTTTTTCTTTCTTTCCCCCGCAGCATCTCCAGCCTGTATTGACTGACGAAACACGATTCTGTCAGAGCAACACCTTCACATTTACTCGCTTTGCTTAGCGTGACCTCGCTACGTCAGAATATATAAGAAATCCTTTCAGAGTGACGCTTGTCAAAAAAGCTGGCACTCAGCGGCGCTGTTGGCCGTTAGCAAGCGCCAAACGCCTCATTTGTTTGGCAGGCAAGAGATGCTGGGGATCAAAGGTCGGGGCGCTCACGTCGGGGAAGAATATGGTTCCGCCACAGCGTGCCACCTGACTTGGCCTCCGTCCCGTCTGCTACCTTTCTTACCGAGCAACAGAAAAAAAAAAGCGTTTGGCTTCCGTCCGCCGCCATTGTTGTCCTCGTTCCGCCGATTGCCATTCCTGTTGGATCTGCCGGGATTACAGCTCTGTCAGACCGAGCGACGTATTGATTCAGAATAAAAGAAACGCTGTAAAGTTAATCCTCTGCCGTCCCACCGTTTGATGACACATCATGGCTCTTGAGGGAGCGCCGAGTCGAGTCGCCGGTAATCTTCAGAATGCTTGGCAGCCACTCAGTCGTGTCGCCCCCCCCCCCCCCCCCCCTTCCCCGCCCCCGTGATAATAACCAGTGAAATATGCTGTTTCTCCTCCCGAACACTATGATTACAGTGGATCCTTTAAGGTCAGGATGGGAACTGGTCGACCACAGATTTGTTCAAATGTGGAAACAATTTTTCCCATCGGAAGTAATGGCAGGGTCAGATCGTCATTAGTGGAGTCAAGTGGAGTCACATTTAGGGTTTCAATTTTGCAATTTCACGTCTGTAAGAGTTTCAAATTGCTCTTTTGAGCCAAGTTTAGCATTTGATTAAAATGTATCTTTTATTTTTATTTTCACTTTATTTTTAATTCATTTATCAATGAATTAATTTGTTTATTTATAAGTCAAGCCTGAACCTGTGAAGGTTTCAAGGCCAGGATTAATTGTAGGGAGTTCCAACAAGGTGCAGGATGTAAAAATTGGGCTTCCATAGGACATAGGATCTCCCGTTGCTTTCCCCACCAAGTGCCACTCCCCCAGGAGCCTCCCTCGGCTTCCTACCCCGCCCACTAGAGGGCGTCGACAATCTCCCGCTGGCCTAATTGTGTCAACCGGGCGGCGGGTGCACAATGGCCAAAGTGTCATCTGTCCTACTGTATACGAGCTAGTGTTGTGGTGGACTGAAGGAGACAGAGGGGGACATTCAGTGAGCCCAGAAAAAGGGGGGTGGGCCCCAGTCAGCCAGAGGCCGGACTCAAGTTTTTGGGAGGGAAAGAAGGGGAGGAGGAGGGCACAGAGGCTGCCTCCTTGTCCAGATGTTAAGCGCAGCTCATGGGCTTTCCTTT
Source organism: Syngnathus leptorhynchus (assembly GCF_054491065.1). NCBI lineage: Eukaryota > Metazoa > Chordata > Actinopteri > Syngnathiformes > Syngnathidae > Syngnathus > Syngnathus leptorhynchus. Next base: position 17,858,100 of record NC_141197.1, on the reverse strand, counting down.
CCCTCCGCTCGTTCTGGATATATGTTTTCTTTTTTGGGGAGACCATGTACGAACGCCAGAAGCGGCGGTACAGCTTCTGTGCCAAGGGCGAAAGGGCAGTCAACGTGGTTTTGATTAAGGTAAGACCATCCGAAATTCTTTTTTTTTTTTTTTTGTGAGCGTCGAGAGAGTCGGAAACAAACCCCGGGGAGCCTTCGACTGCGCTTTCATGCTAAGCTACGCCCGTGAAAGTGACTTTTTATGAAGCTTCTCAAACTACGAGAACCCTGCTTAGAACCTGGGAAAGAACAACAGTCTTAACTGGTGTCCACTGGGGATGCTGCGAGGGGCTTGTTGATTTTACTTGCGCGTGCACACACACACACACGCACACACACACACACACACACACACACACACACACACACGCGCGCACACACACCCTAGGGGCGGTTTGTGGATACTGCATTTGATCGTTTTAGGACCTTGTGGGGTTGTTTGGTCAGGCTAGCGTACCATTAGCGCGGCGCGAACCCCCCCTGAGTTGCTTTTACACGGACTCTCAGTTTAAGAGAATAATCCAAGTGGGATTCTCTTTGCACCAACAAGGTTTAGGGTTTCAAGCAAGTATTTGGGTTTGGAACCGTGCTTACTTTGAAGTTACGATAATAAATAAGTGTTGTGGTCGTAACATACACGTTCAGTCCAGATTTAGGGTGTGTCGAGCAAGTATTAAGGTTTCGATACTCGGCTCGGGTTCCCACAAAGGGTCTCAAGCCATGGGTATGGCATTCAGGTTTGGATTTGAAACCTTGGAATTTCAAACAAGTACCGAGGGTTTGTAATCATAGTGAGATTTTCCAAATGTCAAATTCAGATTTCAAATTAGGCCCTGCAATGAGGTTTCAATCTGGGCTAGTCAAAGTTGCGGCAGCATGTATACAATCGTTTTTTCCCCACTGCGCTTCACTTTTTCCTCTCGGCTTAAGCGCCGTGTGTTTTTGTGTGTGTGCGTGTGTGTGTCCGTGTGCGTGTGTGTGTGTGTGTGCGCCGCCAATGATCATTGCGAGCGAAGAAGCTTGGCTGTGACTCTCCTTTCAATAATGACGCCGCTCGTCCTTTGCACGCGATACTTCATTGACGTAACGTGGCGTGATTGCAGATTGTAACCTTGATTACACTGTTTGCCCTTCATCTTACGTTCACCTCTATCTTCTACTTTGGGACTTGAGTCCAATGGAAAAATGACAGATACAACTATTTGCCGGTGCCCGAGGTCAGGGCTAAGCCTAAAACTCTCTCGTCGTCGACATGCCAGTTTGCATTAAAAGGCCACTGACGGTTAGCCGCGCCGCTAAACGACACGCCGCTACTGCTGCTGCTGATGATGTGATGTGTTTTACGGGCACCGAGATGCTGGGATGCGAACTGCCGGCTGGAGTCAAGTCGTTTGGCCCAGAGCCACGAGCTGCTGCTATTCCGAGGCAGGGAGGAAAATGTTAGCCCACCGCCCTCGCTCCGTGTTTTTTTTCCCACGCTTGTTTCCTCTCTCCCTCTAACTCGCTTTCCTCTCACATCGCTATCTCTCTCTCCTCTCTCATCCTTTCACCTCAAACAGAAGCTGACATCAGCAGCAAGTTCAAAAACGGACTCAAGTGAGGAAGGAGGGGAGGTCTTACACAACCTGGCTTGAAAAGCTTGACCTTATTTGAAAGCAAATGTCGGCGAGTTTTCATGGTGGCTTTCATGACGGATCAGCTCGAAACTTCCTCCGGTTTTAACGAAAGCAATTGAAAGATCCATATCTGATTAAATGAGCCATTTGCAGTTGTGTGTGTACTTAGACTTGCTTGGCTTATTTTTCGAGACGCTCAACTTTATTTATCATGCGCTTGAAAAGAAAATGAAGCTGTAACAAAGATTGAACATGAATAGGTCCTTTATTATCGTTGTATCACGCGGATACAATGAAATCGAGGCTCGGAAAGGATAAAACTCAACCAATAATGAAATAATAACAACGTATTGGGTCTACTACTGGCAGGATCGAATGTTCTCACAGCTCAAGAGTTTTTCGATCCCCGTAATGGGAGCTTCGTGACGGCAACAAACTGGCCGGGCCAGCTGGAGCCGAGCGGAACTTGGAAGGAGACAGAAATTCCACCGCCACCCCAACTCTCGAATTTGTCAAATTGTCTGGGGGGAATTTTCACTTTCCACCCCCGATAATGGAAACACGTTAAACTCTTAAGTGGAGTCGAATTGCTGAACATTGCGTTTGCTTGCGTTGGTGTTAACGTCGACTAGTGCCGTTTCATTTTGTGTGTGTGTGTGTGTGTGTGCGCCCATGCAGTTCCGTGTGAGCAGCTCATCTAGCATGTTTGTTCCCTTTTTCTATTTGATGTGATGTTGGCACAAGCATCTGTGCGTTAGCGCGTCAGTATTTGTTTGGGGTCTGAAGTATGCATGTGAGTACACAAAGTCCTTAGCTAAAGGAGCAAAGTTTCTCAACTGATGAGCATTTGCCACCTCACATGGAAGTCAGTCTGCGAGGCTCACACACGTGATCTTGTTTTTTCCCCCCCCCCCCTCTCTCTGGTGTGTTCGCTTAATCAATGACTCCACTGTCTGAGTCTATTTTTTAACTTTGACATGACATCACCGCTGGCTGAGCTGGCCCACAAACCTGCTTTCTCATGGGAATCGTGTAACCCATTGCATTTTTTTTTTTTTTTTTACCAGAAGTCATTTTGACCAAAAGTAGCAATTATTGTATGTTCCATTGTATATAAGTCAGTTCCAAGTTGGCTCTATTTAATTAGGTCATGGATGTTGTATTATGTTATACAATGTGAATACATTTCAAAACACATTTCACTCTTGTTGGAATTTTTTTTTTAAAAGAACAATCTACGACGCTCCTTAAGTTTACATTTGGTCAGACCGGGTTCTCTGAGTCGCCACTGCCACTCACTGTCACCTTCCTGATAAACAAATAAAGCCTAGAAGAATTTGCATAGGGATGAAGAAACCTCCAAAACAAAAAAAGTGTTTCAAGTAAAAGCTATTACAGTCTTTAAAAATGATGTGAAGTTCTTCACAGAGAAGCCAGTGATAGTTCTCAAACTTAAAATAAATAAATAAATAAAAGTATAGAAAAAGTCCAGTGCAGAATTGAAATCTCATTTGATTATAATGCAAAATTCTAATTCTCATTTCTAATGTAATATGTCAGAGATCTGCCCAGCCCCCGAAAACTGGCTGCAGGGCCAAGTCAAAGGCTCTCCACTGTTTCCATCAACTTTAACACAAAGTCTGTTAAGTTGAGGGAGCAGCCAATTCCCCCAATCACTGAAGCTTTGACTGCCACCTGCAAAGAAGTCAAGGTGGCACTTTTGGGAGGGGTGTGTGTGATTACTTTGTAGCTAAAAGCAGACTTGGCACACACACACACACAGCTGTTGTATAGCACATATGAAGCTAAGCCTCGCGTGCTCGCGTCCAACCCCTCCTTCCTCGCAAACCCCCAGACCCCCGGAAGCAGGCGCCTCGGGGGGCCTGGCAGCCGCCTCATTGTCGCCTCCTTTCCGCCACTTGCGGACGGCCGCATCACTTGGTCTCGCCGGCTGACGCGTGTCACATGTTGCTGAGACTGATTCAGTGTCTTCCTGTTTCCTTCCACTCGGTAGATCCACCGCGACGGCGAGACGCCCTTACAGCAGCCGCTCGACGCTCAACACTCAGGTAAGAACAAGTTCCTTGATGGTTTTTGTGACTCCAAACTGATTTTATATAGGCGCCAATGTTTGTTTGTTTGTTTGTTTGTTTGTTTGTTTGGTAACTCCCTTGTCTTGTGACTTTCCATATTTACAAATGATACCGCCGAAGTGCTTTGTCTAGCTAAGAGTGAATCATGTTCTAAAAAAAAAAAAATTAAAAGAGCCTGACTTCCTCTCCGTGACCTTTTTTTCTTCCCACACACACATGCACGTCATTTGTGTTGAGAGAGTACGAGTAATGCAAATCAAACATTTTTGCTAGCTCTTTTACTGGCAATAGTGACTGAGAGCTACTGCAAATTTGTGACTGGTAAAAGATCAGCGGCGTCAAATGCAAATAAAAGTCGTGCTGAGTCATCAATACTGCAGCATTTTCATTAAATACCAGCACAGAATGTCCAGCATGATCTTTTCACACCTTCTGCGTCGGTGTCAAGGAGAATTGCTGATAAATCAGCTCCAGGCAGTCCTAATTAGCTGCCCTCCAATTGACTTATCGGTGCTTCTCGCTTGTTAGCGTCCCCGGCATGCAAACGCCCCAAAGCTCCCGCGGCAAGTCCCGTCCTAATGATGCCGGGATTTTTTGTGTCGGGGTCAAACATGGTCAAATTCAGGGTTGAGATCTCGATCCTAAAAGGTGCCGGCCCTTTATTTACTCAACCATCCATCCGTTATAGTTGTTCAGGGTCGCTACAGGTTCTCCATCGACGTCTATCTTGTGCATTCTCTTCTCTAGCAGCAACTGCCCTCATTTCTTCTCACACTACATCAATCAACCTTCTCTTAGGCCGCCTTCCTCTTGCTCTCACAGCAGTTTCCATCCTTCTCAGCATATGCTCACTATCTCTCCTCCGGGCGTGTCCGAAACATCCAAATGAGCTCTCGCTAACCCGAACATGATGATGAGCTCATTTCTAATCCCATCCATCGTTGTCACTCCAAAACGAAAATCTCAACACCTTCATTTCCGCCACTTCCAGCTCTGCTTCCTGTCATTTCTTCAGAACCACACCAAAAAAAAAAAAATGTTGCCAATATGACTTTGACATTGACTTAAGACCGGAACTTCTTTTATTTTACATTTGGAACATTGGTCGTGTTTTTAATGCTGACTCAGCAAAAAGCCGCGTCGTCGTAGCTAGCAACTCATTTGTTGGGACTTGAGCATTTTGGGGGTTTTTTTGGAACTATGAAAGACTTCTTAGATAAAGTGCGTTTGTAGCCGTCAGCTTCTCCGCTAACTCTGCATAAAGTAACCTTGTTGTCATGGAGTGTTTTGCTCAGATTGAACTTTTTTTTTTTTGCGTCCTCTGAGAATAAGTGGCTGGTGAACCAAAGAAGGGGAAATAAATGAAGCCCTTATCTGCAATCTGTGTCTGTCTGGAGAAAACACTTAAAGGTAGCGACTCCGAGTATGAAAATGTGGAAGGCAATGAGGGCGCTCGATGATAGGAAGGCCCGATGGCGGCTTTATCTCCTGCGTTATTTCTCACCACATTCATTTCCTCGGATGCGGATGATTTGTTGGGATCATATCTCTATATTATTTTTTCTTTCTTACATTTTCCCGCCGACCTTTCCGTGGCCTCTTTTTTTTTTTTTTTTACCCCTCACAGTGATGTCCAACACCTCTGATGTTGTGAAAGAGCGACTCGTGCTTGTCATGATCTGCGACACGTCTTGAATACAAACCCGCCTCGTCGGGTTGCATCCCCCGCGAGACGCGCAAGGATTTGCTGATGTCTCTCGCAGATGTGCCTTGAAACATAAACATTGTCGTTCCCAGTTATTCTAGTGACCTCCAGTCGCAGTAGAGGATGGAAAAACAATCCCCCGCTTTAAGAAATGCAAATATGTGCCATGCAGGTTTTTTTTTTTTTTTTTGGTCAAATGGAGATAAACCTAGTGTGAAATGCTCTCCTTGACATTGATGCGCTTTACTCAAAGGCTGCATTAACCCTCCGGGTCTTCATGCTCATTTACACATCTTAAATTGCTTAAGTAAGAACTGCAAACACAAATATGGAATTTGGTATTTGTGGCTACTACAAAAAAAAAAAATCTCAAGCGAAAAGAAAAGACAGTCAACCGTTTTTCTTGGGATACTTCCCAAATTGACTCTGTAGAACCTCCCAGATTTTTTTTCTTCTTCTAAATTTAAACTCCCGAAGCTTATTTTACCTTGCAATGTGAAATTTGATTGGCATTTGAGTGGACCGTCAAAAACGGTCTCAAGAACCTAAGTCTGCCGTTTTGGTCTTTGCACCCAGTTTCACATTGAAACATGAAATTTAGTCGGCATTTTACCATCGGAGTCGATTGAATTGGACAATGCAAACCCAGCCGGGATGACGATTGCGCTTTCCCTTTATTTGTCACCTGTTGCGGGTGTGTTTGCGACAGCTGTCAAAACTTGCACTAGCTTGCAAGGTTTAGTGAACAGTTGCGAGAGTGTGCACACACACACACACACACAAACACACACGCGCGCAATTGAAATGCTACATCCATATGAATAACCAAAGGTTAAGCCAGCTGTCAGAAGCTCGAGTCGCTTTCATGCCCGGCATGTTTAATGTCTCGTACGGATGTCTAAAAGTGAAGCCAACAGTCGCCTGAATATCATAATTAGCCACCACTGTCGCTAATAATGAACACAAACTTGCTTATTACTTATTTGTTGCTCTTGTCTGTTCGTTTTTACTCTTTGTGCTGTTTGATGTGCGTGTTGTGTACTGTCTAGTCACCGTGGGACGGTGGGAAACGTAATTTCGATCTCTTTGTGTGCCTGGCATGTGAAGAAATTGACAATAAAGCGGACTTTGACTTTGAAAAAACTTTATGATTGGGTGTCTAATAAAGTTGCATACAAAGTCCAGCCAGCAACTATTATCAGCATTTTATTTTCTGACTTTTATTCCAAAATAGTCATTTTGAAATTCTGTATACATAATTAAATGTTAAAAACGTAGTCATCGCCTCCATGCCGTGGTTCATCAAACAAAAAAAGACTGTCAAAGCTTTGCGGAATTAGCCAGGAAATGGCCGCCATCCCGCGAGAGCCGTAAAAGAATTTAACGTTTTGTGAAACAAAGCTCCACTGCATGCTCGGCTTCCTCTTTCAAAGGAAAATGATTGATAATTATTCAACTACAGCCGCTTCGTCCCCCTAATGAAGTCCCTCAGCGGTAGCCGCTCAGTCGACGTTCTCGGCTGCAGGATTTGTGATTGGAGCACCCCCTTGGTGTGATTCCCCTTCTTCTTTGGGGTCCACTGCAGTCTGACAGTCTGACAATTGTTCTTAACAATTGTTTTTTTGGAACGTACACGCCTTAACTCAAACCGATGTGAAATCGTCAAACGACATGACTGTTCAATTATATACCGCAGAATGTTCTGTTATTGCCACAATATACTGCCAGCAAAGGGCAGAGGTGCATGTCGGTTTCCATCACACTATTTTTTGTTTTGGTACTGTATCATATGAGTGGTTATATTAAACTGTAAAAACAAGTTGATTGCGTCGGTGACCTTTGACGCCAAGTGACGGAGGCACTTTTGTCATTATTGTTGAGTAATTGTCAATTTATTGTACCGAGCATGTTCAGTGGTTAAAGCCAAAATGCCTGAAAATAACATACGGTATGTTTTTCATGAAAATTGTACTTTGACTTTGGGGAAACTGTAATGTGACTTTAACACCTTCAATGTGTGTCAATGAAACGTCTCCATTTGTTTCCATAAGGGAGACAGGTCCCCGCGGTGTGTAAGACACACACACACAGACACACACAGACACGACCTTACATTTCCTCTCAGGGCTGAAAAATGTTCTATGGGAGGACAAAGAATAACTTCCTGTCTCGCAGAAATGATGCAAAATGAAAAAATGATGTCATCCATTTTGTGCCCGGACAGCGGCTAAAGTAAGCTCGCTGTTGTCGGGCTCTTGTGGATTCTTCCTCTTCCTTTGTTTCCATAAATGTACAAAAGCTCCTGCTCTTTGTGCTTTGCTTGTATGATGACGTTGGATAGAAAACTTTTTTTTTTTTTTAATATACTCTGTTATCTAAATTTTAGTTTAGCCTCACAGGATTAACTGTGAAAGTTTCCAGATAAAAAAAAAAAAAGATAACCTTTATGTGATTCATGAAATTCATGAAAACAAAAAGTTTGGTGGGTTGAAGTCTACAAAAAGTGTTTTTATTTTTCCTAACAACATGTGGCAGCACAAAATGCAACAAGAGGAAAAAGCTGAATGTGACAGCGTGACACCTCTGTTCAATTTAGTTTCGGAATGACGTAACTATCCATCCTCATGGGGCACGCCTCTGATACTACCTCCGAAGTGGGGAAATTGACTTGTTGACGCATGGAAAAAATGCAAGGCAGTGTGAAAAGGGTCTCAAAACACACAACCGGTCGTTGTTTTCCTTCACGCTTCACACCAGAGAGCTATTTTTTTTTTTACTTGTCAAAGACAGTCAGCCATTTAGCCAATTTGTCCTTTCACACCTTCTCAAATTTCAAGAGCTCATTTCACCCTCTTGCCCAACAGCCTTACTTATTGTGCTCACAGTGGGAAGTGACATGAATTGTTCTCAGAAACTTGCTTATCTCCAAGCTGTTCGACTTTTTTGACCATTGTGTCGTGTCTTTTCAGGGTCTTCGCGGTCAGCGACATTGCCCGCTTTGTCCAGCCGGACGATCAGCAGCAACAGTTGCTCCTCGACCACTCACAGAGACTCGGGTAGCGATGCCGAGAGCTTGCTGAGCGCCGAGGTGGGATACGACAGCGTCTTTAACAAGGTTTGACCTTTTTTTTTGACCTAGAAGAAAAACAAATGGTAAAGAACTCACGACAAGGTGGGAAAATACCATTTATCGACCCGGTCGCGGACACCTCGGCGTGCCACACGTGCATTTAGATCTTCTCCTTAACAACATTAAGTCCTAAATCGGGAGATGATTCCCTCTTTAAGTGCAGTCGGCCGGTCACGTGGCTCGCCTGGATGAACCCCGGCGGTCACGTGATCTCTGCGACTTCCCAGAGGAAGTAGGGCAGGCTGGCACAAAGCCCACCTTTCACTATTGGCTCTCCTGACAGACGTGTCTCTGTGACAGGCTTCTTGCGCCGCAGCTGGTGGCACAAAAGGCCACAGTTAGAGCTCGCACCTTCAAATGAACTCTTAATAGACTGTTTGTGCGTGTGCGTGCGCGCGTCCGTATGCGTCACCCGTTTCCCACCACACCAGATATTATTTAGCTCAAACACTCTTGATTAGGCAGTGACCCTGTGTGACCTTGCCGCACTAGCCGCCACGATGCTGACATTTAGCACTGGTTGGAAAATGTACACCTTCATTGGAAAGACGCATTTTGATACGTTTGAGAATATCCACGGAAATGAATCAAACATTTTACAGCTTGCTAAAAGGGGACCGACATTTGTGAAAATGATTAAAAATGTAAAAAAATATTAAAATGAGTGAAATCTAAAATGAGTAGTACATTTGATTTTGTTACACTGATATTTTTTTTTTTTTTTATGGCAAATGGTTAAAAAAGTGAAAGTTGCCCCCAAAGTTACTTTTTACCTTTCAAAGCAAAACAAACAACAGTCTTGTCATTTCACCTCAATTGTTCCAGAATGACGAGCGAGTGACGGGAGGTGACAGCACCAGCGAGGTGTCCATCTCCTGCTCCTCCACGGACGACACGGCCAGCGTGGGGCCGTCCAGCTCCAGCCCGGACGGTAGCCAGGGCCTGGGTAGCAGCGGCTGGAGCCCCGAGGGCAGCGTCCACCCGGGGGCCCCCGTGCCCGCCGCCGACGGAAGCGTCTCCGGGGACGCCGAGGAGGAGGCCAAGGACAGAGTGAGCGAGGTGCCGCGGCGCTCCTGTCTCCTGCGCAGCAGCCTGCGCTCCCTCTCGCCTCTTCGCCGACACAGCTGGGGACCCGGGAAGAACAACGGAGGAGGCCCTGCCATGAACCAGAGGAGGTAAACACGACCCCGAGTCGGTGGGAGAATTATCTTTCACTTCCTATCTTTGTCTCATCCATCACCTCCCAGCTGCAAAGGGAGACTGACACGTCATAGGAGAAGGTATAGATTTTATTTTCCTGTGTTCTGGTAGCTGCAGAAGCCCCACATGTGCATTTTCCCCAAACAACCGCTGCATTGTTGTTCTTTCCCCACAGGCAGCGGTTGTGGGTGTGGTGTGTGCTTCTTGACGCTCGGAATGCACAAGAACCACATGAGTGTTTAGTAGCTCATGTTGCTTAAAGAAAATATGACACACACATACAAGGAATGAGAAGAGCTTGTGGTCTGAGACTAGTGTTTTACAATTCCCTGAACGGACGCACACGAGACAGAATAGATGTCCTCGTGATTGGTGGTGTTTGTTGTTAATATCCAAACATGCTGCGGCGACAATGTCGGGAACACGTGGAAAGGCAAAACGGTATGTCGTTCAAACAATTAGGTGAACAAATGAAAATTGTCGAATTTGAATACCTGAGAGAAAAAGATAAAAGTCTTTCCATCCGTCAAAATCGCCCGGATTCGCTTGGCCCGTCTCATCGCTCATCCCGTCCATCAGTCAGTCAGCGGCCCATGTTAGCAGCTGCCTCTCTGATTCATGTTGGCAGACGACCTCGGGGCTCCGCAAAGCGCCGGGCGATAATAATGTCATGAAGCGGGCCTCGGTGTGACGGATACGTTTGCGGCCTACTCCCCGAGGATAGGTGAGCGCTTATCTGCACTCCGACAATCAGTCGAGTCAGGGGCGCTTTTGGTCCACTTGAGGTTAATTATGTTCCGATGTGACGGGCCGATGATTTGCTGGATAATGGGGTGCCATGCAAAACCTCAGGGCTGCGATGGAGATAAGAGAGATTTATCAGCGCTGCAGCCGGCCGGGCTAGCTCATCCCCGAAACGGAGCCGCCGGTTTTGCCTGCCTGTGATTGCCGCATTGGGATTTTCTTATTCAGCGGCCTTTGTATGCGTTGTGAATCCCGTTCAAATAATCGGTGTCAGTTTTCGTGACCGCTTATATCAATGGAAGTAATGGCCTAAATTCACATTTCAAGTCCTGTCCAACGACATCGCCAACGGCCGCCATTTCACTGACTGCGCGCGGTGCCTATTGTTTCTTTCCATTGGATGTTTTTGTCGATAACGCAGAGCTGCGACCTGAAAGTCGTCTCAGGTCATAAAGCGTCACATCATAAAGCTGTCGGATAGCTGGATAGCCTACTTTGAAGAATGTAGATCATCAAACAAGTCTGTTTTGGTGGTAGATATTTCATACTTAAAACACAAAACCTGAAACTAAATATTAAATTTGTATCGCTTCATTTTAAATGTTTTACATTTTATTTAAAGATGTATTTAATACTTGGGAAAAAAACGTTTTCACCATTTTAATTCTAAATCATGCCACTTGACATTTTTTCCCATTGATATTTATGGTATATATTTATTTTTTACTGATTTGTGTTTATTTTTGAATATTCATTTATGCCGATGTTTTTCAATTTACATCGATTTGACTTTTATGTGTACTGTATATGTTTTATTTCAATATGTGGCTATAAAAGCATAGTTTGACTTCGTTTTAGCCCATCGGTGCAAGCAAAAACACAACTAGTAAAACTGTAATTCAACCGATTACTTTGACATGACTGCAGGCCGTAATATTGTTTCTCTGTCGCCACAGTTACAGCCTGGAGGGCCTGAGCGGCAGCCAAGACGAAGCCCGTCGCCCGGCCAGTCAAGGCGCCCGCATTCTAGAACCTTCCAGAATGCTGCAGCACGACGCCGATGAGCGCGGCTCACTCGTGTCGCTCACGGAGGAGCAGGAGGAAGCGGGGCCGCCGTGCGGCCTAGAAAAGCAGGTGGGCTCTCACCAAGGCGCTCTAGTTTGGGCACGTTCTGTCGATTGACTCGTCTCACCCTGGACTCTCCCGCCGCTACAGAAATCGAGGCGCTATCGTCCCTTGAGGAGCAGCTGCCCTCCGATGACGCTGCCCCTCACCAAGTCTGTGTCCATGCTCGCCATCAGCCACAGGGACATTGACGGTGAGTGGCTGAGTTGATATGTGGCAATCGTAAAAAAAAAAAACCTGCGCTTCTACTAAAATGCGATTTGATGAAAACTGCACGTCAACACAGCTAAAAATCGGATTTGTCGTGATGTGTAAAAGGCATCTGGTTGAGGTGTGTTGTTTTCTTAGGAAGGGTGACCGCTTAAGAAGTGTTTTCTTAATATGTCATTGACCGCAACGTGGCAGAAGGCTTCTTAATTTGTGATTGAGCGCTTGCTTTGGTTCTTTTCCCGCCTGCGCCCTCACCAGTGGTGGGACGTCTGCGTCGGAGGAGGCGGATTTCCTTCTCCTTCAGCCTTTCCCCGATCCTCACTAAATCTAAGTCTCAGTCCCTTTACGGCGACTCGTCCACTAGCGACGATGACGATAACGTCAGTAAGTATTTAGCCGAAGGCCAACGGGATGTGCGACGTCACCCTTAGAACACCCTGCAGTTCCTTGTGCATCCAACAGGGGTGGGCAAACTGTGGCCCGTGTGCCGACAATGGCTTTTTTTTTTTTTTTTTAAACGTCATCTGTTTATGTAAGACAATAACAACAAAAATCTAATGTGACTTAAGGGGCAAACGTTTGCCCACCCTTGGCCTACCATGTGAAAATAATCATCCTTTTCGCCAGTTGACACTGGACTTTTATAAAAAAACAAATTTTTTTTAAATGTCCACGAGCACCAAAATGCACCAGCGTCCAGACGAGGTTGGCTGAGGCGGGAGAGCTAAAATATACATGGAAAGCTGAATTATGAATTGCACAGCCCCCTAAAAAAAACCCTCCTCATGCTTTATGCTGACTGGCTTGATAAAGTTCTTCTGAAAGTTAAGACTTCTTTCGTGGAGCTCAGCTCGACAAAGTTTAGTTTGCTGGTTTCTATTTGGAATGACAGCAGACATTTTGGAACAATTCATGACAAAGGGCTTACAAGCATTTAACGCAGATGCTCCGGGGACCGCAGGATATCGATTATTTAATTTCCTGCCCTGCTTTTTGGAGCCCGGACTCCTTAAACGTTGACCAGGCGGGAGAAATATTTGTGGCACTTAATTGTTTTTTTTTGTGACTCTATTTCTGCTGAGCAAACAGTTTCATATATTGTACAGCAATATATTGCAGACAAGCGTGCAGTGGACTTTTCAGTTTGAGTGGATTCTTTCTAGTCCTTCTGTTTGTTTCTGTTGTGGAAGGGTCGAGGTTGTCATGACGAACTGGCAAGAGTTGATGGCATTGAGTGACAGGTCTGTGTCGTGATTCAGGGAAAGTGCAGCCAAATGTATCTCACTTAAATCCGTTCACTGGGCTCCAGTACACTTTGGTTGCTTTTCTCCCTCATTTCTTTATTTCTTCGATCACCGCCTTTCCTACTACTTTTTGTTTTGGTAGAGCAGATATCCTTTGATGAAGCAGTGGCTTTTTTTTTTTTTGACCTACTTGTTTTCTTTGCAGGTATGAGATCTTTCTCCAGCCCTTCTGGGTCGCTCGCGTACAGGTCAGTGCATCTCTTTAGTGCTCACGTTATACAAAAGTCATGTGTGCGTTCTCATGAGTTTTTTGTTTTGTAGCATATCGGAGGAGGAGCCCGGCCCGCTGCGGAGCGACACCGAGGCGGGCAAGAGTACCACCAAAGTTAGCCGCACCTTCAGCTACCTCAAGAACAAAATGTACAAGAAGAATAAGGTGAGGCCGCACACTTGAATTTCAAATTCTCCTCATCAGTCACATGTATCGCCGTCAGTCGCCTTTTTTGGAACGTATAGTGATATCACGGTTAGCATGTCTGCGTCACTTATGGTTTTGAATTTTGGCTCTTGCTGCGCAAACTGGCCGGCTGTCGTCACAGCGTCAAGAGCAAAAGGCTGATTGCAGAAGTGCCGTCCTCACTTCCTATTTTAGTCACTCGGCGCAATGGCGTCTCGCTGCCGCTTCTTGTAGCCACCGTCGCCACTCAGCGATGTCATGCAGGGGGCTGATGCGGAGCCATGGCTTCTCGCTGAGGAAGTGGAAGGGCTGGCACCAGGTAGGGCGACCGGCATCGGAGGGCTAAACGTCTGGCGTCAGGACGGTCTTTGCGGCGACATCTCAAACGTAGCTTTCCAGTTGTTAAAGGTGTCGCAAAATGTGCTCCCTTGTGATTTGTCGCAAAATGTGCTCCCTTGTGGGGTTTTTTCCCCGCTTCTTGACAATCCCTGAAGTGGCAAAGACGTCGTCTTTTTTTATCAGACTTCGTGAGACTCGCTGTTTTTCCATTGTCGGTCAAAAAGTGCTTGTGGCAGGAAGTGCGAGTTTCGACACAGAGGTTCAGAAGAGTTGAGAATCGTGTAAACTGAAATAATGGCGTGTTCAAGCGTCTTCTCGTTGTTCAAATGTTCCTATTCTGAGGTCATCATGACTGTTTTCTTTTTTTGCCATCTTTTTAACTTTGGTGGTGGCATTGCAAAAAAAAAAAAAAAAGCCGAGCATGGAATTAATTATTTTGATACTTTTTGAAGTCTCAATGTGAAGCCACATCACGAATGTACTTAGTACAAGTTTCCACATATAGGTTTTCCACTGTAAGTTTCTTTTTCTGAGATTTGTGCCCGGGAGCCGTTGCCTTGTTAACCTGAGCTTTGGAAACACCGCTGTGGTCGTTTCCTCTGGGTTTGGGTGGATACTAAGTGACGTCAAGCCGTGAGAATAGGAACTCTTGTTCTTCTCCACATCACTTCATCGGAATTGCGATGAGCCGAAGGCAGCGGGGGTGACGTCATCGCTCTTTTCTGTCTATACAACAGTGCCCGATGAGGGAAAGGTCGGTCAAAGCGAATTCCCAGACGGAACGTCTCTGTCAGCTGTCACGCTTCCCGGGAGGAACCAGAGTCATCTTACAACTGTGTCATTCTTGATCATTGACGACATTTAAAGGAGCCGTATTATGGGAGATGAACTTCTCTGTTGTTTGTATGCAAATACTGCCCGGCCAGGCATCAAATGTGACTTGATTCCACCAACTTAGTCTTAAGTTGACTAGCTATTTCTAAACACGTGAGCAGTGAGCAAGCACTTCTGTGGCGACAGCTTCCAGCATAACCGCAGCCACAATTGGTTTCTCAAGTCAATATGATGAGAAGCTAGACTAAACCTGTCTGAGCTTCACCCCCCCCCTCCTTTTTTTTTTAAAAATATATATATATAAATGCTATCCAATTTGGGCGGAGCATGGCATCAAAGTTGGATAATTGTTTCATGCATTCACCCACGTCCTTTATCGCAGCTGTATTGTTTTGCAATGAAGTCGGTCGGTATAGTTTAGCAGCTGGTGTATAGTAAAAAAAAGAAAGAGGAAATGTTCATCAGGTGCATCCTTCCTCCTGCTTTCTGCAGTCTTGTCCTTTTTTTTTTTTTTTTTTGCAGACGGCACACAAGGTCAAGCTCGTGTTGGGTTTTGATTGTGAAAAGCGCCCAGAGTGAGCTCAACTACAAGATGTAATGAAGCAATTAGTTCTTTGCGTAAATAATGGGCCGCTTAATATTCCGGGACCCCCTGTCGGGGCCGGTAATAATGCCGCTCAGCTGGAATCCGGATTCCGATGAGGAATTTGCAAACATCCCAGCGTGTCTTTTTTTTTTTTTTTGTTTGTTTTTGTTTGACCGGCCTTCATGCTCCAAAGTCACTGTTTTTGTTTTGGTGTGCTCCATCTGTGCAGGAAAAGGAGAAGGACAAAAAGGAGAAGGAAGCCGCCAAGGAGAAAGACAAGAAGGCAGTCAACGGGCATCACTTTGCCGCCGTGTGCTCCGGCCAGGTGCCGCCGTGCTCCCACTGCTCCCAGTGTAACAAGGCCCTCAGCAGCAAGGAAGTCTTCCAGTGCACGTGTAAGTGCCGTCACGTGTCTCGCACAATGGAAGGAGATCAAGAAATTTGAAAAGTACATTGATCAAATCCATTGATGAAAAAGTGATTGTAGAAACAGCTGCAGAATCAGTCACAAGTCTGGTTAGTGCGACGAAAGAGAAGCAGGAAAGGGGATGTCACCGCTTACGCAAGATTTTGGCGCAACACTGTGAAAAAGCAGAAAGCAGCTTTCTGCTCATATGTCCCGTCATTGTGCTTCTGAGCGTGTTTCCAGGCAGATGCCGGCCTGGAAGACGTTCAGGCATTTGTACAGTCGCCCTTTTGTAAGAGCTCGAGGCAATGTGCGGGGCCTGCCGCCGCGAAATGTCATAAAAAACCCTCGTAAAAGCGTTTAAGAGGAGAAAATGAGTGTGGGTCTCCGAAGCAATAATGTGCCCGTTACATAATCTGCAAGGTGAAAACAACAACAAAAATGCTCAAGTATTCCATTAAAAACAATTAAAAATTAAAAACAAAAACAAAAATTGAAGCAAGAGGAATACATTAAAAATACAAAACAAACATTTAAATAAAAGATTGAAGTACAAAAAAAAGAGTAAAATCACGAATATATCTTAAAATACTAAAAATAAAATATGAATACATGAAAATAAAATTACTTTTTAAAGGTTTTGTAATTAAAACTTGAATGGATACAATTCAATTATGCAAAATATATTTTTTAGATAAATGTAAAAACCTAAAGATTACATATTAAATAAAGACAAAATACTACTAAAATACCCCAAAAATATAAATGTGCACTTTTAAGCAAAATACTAAAAGTAAAACTATAAGAAACGTAATTCTTTCTCTCTGACTCAAACAAGTGCTGTCATTGACATCATTGTGAAAGTAGGAAGTGAGCACTTTCACATAGAAGATGGCTGTTTTCATAATACAAAGGTTAGTCTTTGTTCGGGGGGTTATTTCCATTTTACCAAGCACAAAGTTAAAGGTCAGAGGTCATGTTTCCTTAAACGGATGCTTTTGATAGACACTAATTTGACAACTATTGTGACTGAATCTTTCGAACCTATATGTGTGTGAAATGGCCGGGCAGAACTTTTGTAATTGTTGCTTATCCTTAGTGCATTCAGTCCTCTCGAAGTGCACCTTTTTTTTAGCACTTTTCAGTAGTTAGGGAAAGATCATGTACGAGTCCCCATTGGAAACAAGAGTATATTTGTCCTCCAAAACTCTAGCCAAAATCACACTTTGGCATTCTCCCTCCGACTGAGAAACTTTCCCATGCATAGCAATGGCTAATGTGTTTGTCAGCCATCTTAGATTTCCCCCCTCAGTATTACCCCCGTGTTGCATCACACACCGCAATCTGCTTGTCATTAGTCGGCCAGTTTTCCAGCCACCACACCTTTTTTTCTTTTTTTCTTCATTCGTCGATCTGCTGCTTTTCTTTCCAGACTGCAACGCCTGCGTGCACAAGGGCTGCAGGGACGTCCTGGCCGTTTGTGCCAAGGTGAAGATGAAGGTAAAAATGCTCCACCGATGCGTTGGCATGTCGTCCTGTGGGCCAATACTTACTCTTTCTCTCTCTCTCTCTCTCTCCTTATTGCTCTCTCTCGCTCTGGTCTTTTTAATGCTGGCCAGTTGCCCAGGCAGCAGTTTAACACAGTGCCAGATTCCAGCTCCTTCCCTGGTGTCACCATGAGGAACAAATGTGAGTTGCGAACATCAGACGCAGCTGTAAACGTGCAGTCATGTGCAGCGATGTTAGCTACATACACACACACACACACACACACACACACACACACACACACACACACACACACACGCACACACACACAATGTCAAATGCCAATTCACCAGAAGCGCTAGAAACCATCCAGTACGGTGCAGCGCAAGTTGGACAGCACAACACCAGCAGTAGCATTTTGTTTTTCATGTAAAAACGTTTTGGTAATTAGTTTTTGTTTTATTACATGAATGGTTGAATTTTTTTCTTTTGAATTCATAAAAAAAGAATAATCCATTTCTGTTTCAACTTAATTAAAAAAAAAATGTTTAAAAATAATGATTAAAAAAAACAACAACAACTAACTGAACACTTTGCTCTTTTCCTGTCCAGCTTGCGGGACAAGGGAACGCCCCTGGTCAGCCGTCTTGTCCCCAGACGACCACACGTCTATGACGTTGCCGCAGTCGCGCCGCCACACCAGCCTCATGCCTTTCCACGGCAACAACTTGTCCAAAAGTCTGTCCATTAGCAACATTGCTGGGTGAGCTGGGCAGGACGATTTCTGCCATGACTGGCATCTTGCCATAATATTTGTACATTGACTTGAGCGCGCGGGTGTGTGTGTGTCTGTGTGTGTGTGTGTGTGTGTGTGTGTGTGTGTAGTCCAGTGTTTGACGAGATTCCCATCAAGGGCCTGCGCTATCTTTCCCAGTCCACCGACTCGCTCAACAGGACGAATCAGGTCACAGAGTCCATGGAATCACTCACCGACGAAGGTCATTACATACCATCGCAACCATGTAAATAAATGGAGACCGATTACGATGAGTGACGCATTTATTAAAAAAAACAAAAAACAAAAAAAAAAACAGATGGTAACCTGGAAGTTTGGCCGGTGCTCGTTGCAGGGACGGAGATGATTGACAGCCAGCTGATGGGAGAGTTTGAGGGTGAGGCCAAGGAGATGGAGGCTGACTCGTGGAGTTTAGGAGTGGAGCAGCAGTACCTGCAGCAGCTGGACCGCAATTTGGTCAAGAGGCAGGACGTCATCTACGGTACACACATGCCGCCACCTCACTCAAACCTTATGGATGATGAAGCCATCACGTCCAAATATTTTGATCAATTCGTGAGTAATTTTATTATATTTAATGGGCAGAGCTGATGCAAACGGAGATGCACCATATCCGCACGCTGCGCATCATGTCAGAGGTCTACAGCAAAGGTCTGCAAAAGGAAGTGCAACTGGAGCCGCAGATCCTGGAGCGGCTCTTCCCCGCCCTGGACGAGCTGCTGGAGCTCCACACGCAGCTTCTCCTGCGGCTGCTTGAGAGGAAGCGCGAGAGCCAGGCAGAGGTCGGGCGCTCGGAGCGAGGCGTCGTCGTCCACCGGATAGGGGACATCCTTCTCAGCCAGGTGAGGGACATCTTCAAATGGGCAATCAGGTGCCATCACGTTCACTTGCCAACCAAAACGCGTTCTAATGTTACGACGAATTGGGAAAAAAAAAATGCTTCCGCATCACTAACTTTGCAACCCATTATTTGCCAAGTTCTCTGGATGCAACAGCGAAAGCATGAAGAGAATCTACGGGAGGTTCTGCAGCCGCCACAATGAAGCCGTCAATCTGTACAAGGACCTTCTGACGAAAGACAAACGCTTCAAGGCCTTCATCAAAGTACGCCCATCTTATCTTCTTCTTCCCCGGTTGGAGTTTGTCAAACGACGGAATTCCCCCAAAGAGGCTGCTTCCAGCCAATTTACGACACAAATTGACGGATGTTCTCTTTGATTCATTTAGAAAAAGATGAGCAGCAGCATTGTTCGGCGTCTCAGCATCCCAGAATGCATCCTGCTGGTGACCCAGAGGATAACCAAGTACCCGGTGCTGATTCAGAGGATCCTGCAGCACACGAATGGTCAGACGAATGCAGTCACTGGCGACACTTGAACTCATTCATGCCTTAAACACAGTTACACTCGAAAGCAAAACCTGACTTGTCAGTTGACTGACTCAAGCACTTCCTCCTGGGCGCAGAGGGCGACGGCGACCACGAAGGGCTGGCAGAGGCGCTGCGCCTGGTAAAAGAACTGATCGCCGGGGTGGACGGCCGCGTCAACGAGCACGACAAGCGGCGGCGCCTGAAGGATTTTCACAGCCGCACCGACAGCAAGTCCATCATGATGATGAAGAGTGGGCAGATCTTCGCCCGCGAGGACCTGCTGCGGCGACGCCTCGTCCACGACGGCGCGCTGCAGCTCAAGAGCAGCCAAGGACGCCTCAAAGGTGGCGATACTTTCTTCCCTAATCATCCGGGGTGAAAAAAAAAAAATGCAGAAAACGTTTTAATGAGTCCTCTCTGTCTTCTCAGACGTCCACGCGCTCCTCCTGTCGGACGTCTTGGTCTTTCTTCAAGAGAAGGACCAGAAATATGTCTTCGCCATGCTGGTGAGCCAGAAAAGAAAAATCTCTATCACAAAACGAAATACACCAAATTCAAGTATGAACATTTCAAATGAAGTAAAATATTTATGTGGATACAGTGTTCTTTTGATCATTTTAATCTTAAATTTAAAAAGAAATAGTAAGCATCCTGCAAGTATCGCAGACAAAAATGTGTTTGGAAGAATGTGTGGGGAAAAAAAGAAAAGTCACTTGTCACAAAATTAAACATCGAATTCCCCAAACCGGCCTAATTTAAGACTCCAAATACCTTTCGCTTATATACCAAAACAATATTATGCCATGTATCACAGCCACGAGCGTTATTTTCCACCTTGCACCAAGAGTGAGTGAGAGAAGGGAGATGATGTGACCTGCAGCAATAAAACCCACACTCATCATCGTGAAATTGCCCAGCCATTTAAAAAGACAAAGAACATGTTTGTGGATCGGATTGGATCAGCCTTGGGCAAAAACACGAGCGGTGGTGGTGCGCAGACCTCCGCCAAGTCCAAACCATCCTCAAATTCAGCTCCACTCATGTCCTATAGATGGCAGTAATGCATGTTAAGTGAGTTTTCTGCAGCGCCATCTGCTGGATCTGATGGGCCACTGACCCACTTGGCCCCGATCCAAGCAATCTGTAACAAGAAAAAGTAAAACAGCTCAATTTGTTTTTAATTTTCCCTCGGCGCACTTTTGTGTTTTTTAATGGAATTCTGCAAACCAACCAGCGTGAAAAACAAACATCGACATACTTCCTCGTGGCCCATTACCAACAGCAAATATCTTTGGCCCTCCACCTACCTCGATGTGCCCATATTGATTAGAAGCGTTTTTACAATACTTTTTTTTTTTTATGTTGTTGGTTATATTTTATTTCCCTTGCGGATGAGGACTTTTACTATTTTATATTGTTCCCCATCCTTGCTCATTCCATCCCATGCTACTCTTATCATCTGCTGCTCACTTTTGATGCTTCTTGTCATTTTTCTTTCACCGCATTTCCTGCTCACTGGCTCATCATCATCATCATCATCACCACCGCCATCCTTTAATCATGTCATGTGTTTTTTCTTCCTTCCTCCTCCTCGGACCTCCCACCCACCCCCGGTAGGACCAGCGCTCGACCGTCATCTCGCTGCAGAAGCTGATTGTGCGCGAGGTGGCCAACGAGGAGCGCGGCCTTTTCCTCATCACGGCAGGGATCGAGAAGCCGGAGATGATGGAGGTGCTGGCCAGTTCGAAGGAGGAGCGCAACGCCTGGATGCAGTTGATACAGGACGCCATGCAGTCCATGTGAGTACCCCCCCCCCCCCCCCCCCACTAAACACATCGATGGACGCTACAAAAATCTCATCAATTGTGATGTAGAAAAAAAAAAAATCTGATTTGAGTACGGCAATGTACAGTGCATATTATTCACAGGTCACTAATAAATTTGTGTATTTGTATTTTCAATCTCTGCAATTCATTTGCAAGCAATGTGCTTAAAAGGTTAACTTTGTATTTCTTGCATTCTTTCTAAAAAGGCCCTAATAGGCCACAAGAGGATTTAAAAAGCAAGTCTGAGAAGAGTCTCGCATATTCGGGGATTAACCGCAAAAGAATTGCTCCTCCAATTTCCAAAATTGCTCCTCCAATTGAAGCAATTGATTAGCAAAACTGCTCCTCAAAGGGGGGGAAAAAAAAAAGCTGTTTTGCCGGTTTGGATTTAATAAACTTTAACTACCAGCTGTATGAATAATCTCAGGCTGGACTGTGTTTTTATTCATAAAAGGTTCTGTGAAAGTTAAAATAAAAGTTCATGCGTTGCCATCGTGCGGCACAGGGAGAGGGACGAGGACGAAGGCATTCCCAGCGAGACGGAAGAGGACAAGCGACAACTGGAGATCAAAGCCAAAGAAATAAGAGGCGAGTTAGCAAATGAATCCAAAAATGTCCTCTGCTCTTCTGGCAATATTAAACTGTCCTAAATCCCTCCTTTAGATTTAATGAAGCAGAAGGATTCCGAGATCATGTCCCTGCTGGAGGAGAAGGTGCGGCTCTTCCGGGGCATGTGTGAGGGCTCCAGCCCAGTGGAGGAGGCCTGCCGGCCCAACGAGCCCTTCTTCAGGTCGCCCGGCGGGCCGGTGCCACCCAGCGGGTCCTGCATCATGAAGGACGCCCTCCAGGAAGGTAAGCGGAGGAGGCTTAAATACCGCCATTGAGTCTTGTGCTTGGTAAGGATGCCCGAAATGTTTGTTATTGCTTCCAGGCCCTGCTGCTTCTCTTCTAAATGCAAATTATTCTCACACTCCATTGTCCTTAAGGACACAGCTGCAGTCAAGACTGCTTCTGTTTCTCCGACAACACAATTCGGCAACTTGGGCGCCGAAGTGACTTTTAATGTCTTTTTATACCGCGCAACTTCCCGCGTGCTACGCTAGCACACGGAGAATGCCGCGATAAGGATTCGGAGCATATGTCTCCATAGAAATAAATGGCACCACTAGAAATTCATGATGACTTCCATTTAGCGCATGATGTCACGAGCTCCTTTTCACTTCTCACCCTGCACATCACAAGTCAACGGAACATCTCGAAATAACCCAAACAATTGTACACGACGTACCGATGTGATTCCGTACACTATGATATAAATAATGCCGTGGCGGCTCTTACCGGGTTTTTATGATAAATGCCATTTTTATAGATAGTGGACAGAACCTGGAGGATGAAAAGAAAATAAAAATTGGGAAAAAATGTCTATCAGTCATAAACCGGCGCCGCATAGGCAGCATGATAATCATCTTTGCCCCATCTGAACCCCCCCACCCCTCCCTCTGTCTGATTTTCCATATCACGACCGAGTACAAAAAACAGGAGAGCCTCGCCCTCCTTCACGGTTGTCTTTGTTTGTTAACATGTACCGTAGCAATTAGCGGTAATGAACATTGCGAGTCGACGTAGAAAACCATCAATTCAAGGCCCGTTGAAGATGTCTCGTTTTGTACTGCGGTTCTTTTGCTTTTTGCACGCGTTCCGCCTCATTTCATCCGAGCACGCTAACGTGATTTCCACTTGATTAAAGAAAATACACGTTTGCCCCCCCACCCCCACCCCACCCCCCACCATCCTCCTGTTAAACAACAATTTAGCCGTCCTAAAATTATTCACGGTACTTCACTTTCTTCACATTGTGTTTCAAGCTTAGAACAAAATGAGATGTTTTCCCTTCCAAGTGGCTCGACGCGACGAGCCCATAAGGCCGCGTATTGCCAACGTGGCAGCAGCAGTGATGTGATTACTGACGCGCGCACACGCACACACCGAGGTGAAGTCTCGTCAACATATTTGAATGTGAAGTACGTGGAACAGGTTGTTGCTTGGCAACGGCGAGTGTAACTCCGTTAGGCGGATGATTAGTTTACTGACCGTACATTGATTTTTGTCTGCTCGTGTGTGTTGCGCAACAGTGGAGACGCTGCAGAGCCTGGTGAACAGCAGCCTGGGCGGAGCTATGGCCGGCGTCCAAGACGGCGGAGGCGGAGCGCCCGGCTCGGGGTGCCTGCCCCGACGGGCCGAGACCTTCGGCGGCTTTGACAGTCACCAGATGCACCTCAGTAAGAGTAAGTGTGCTAGGTACAGTCACGCCACCAAGTGGGAGTCGTGCTCCGTTTTTTGATTGAGGTATTAATTCAAGGTCCCACCTTTTTCAAGGTAATTTGAGTTGGAAATGCCCTGCAAGCAATTTCCGGAGCTATTAAAATCAAATGGGGGAAAGAAAAAAAAAAAACACCTGCAAGAGTAGACAGCTGGATTTCTCAGTAATATTCAATATGAGAAGAGCCCCTATTGGATTGCTTTTTGACTTGAATCGAATATGGAAAAGGAGCTTTGCTTTGATTGGTGCTAAGCTGTCTGCTGGCGGCCAAGTATTCATCGAAAGCCATTCATTCATTCGTTCCTCAAGTCTTGCGAGGTTGCAGGTGATGCAGTTTTAGCTCGGCGCGCCGTCGTCATTTTACCTGAGTCGAGTGGGCACGAGGAGAGAACGTGCTCACGGAAGATGTGCCACTCTGACATTTGCTCCCATTTCAAACGGCGTAAACATCCAATTCAAACAAGGTCGCTGACTCATTGGCGTTGTGCAAAAAAAATGTGGGAGGGGAGGACAAATATTTTGTGCATGATGGCAGTTATTTCAAGACTTCCACATTATGCGCTAAAATATGTTCAAGAAATGTTAGCCTCTATCATGTCGCTGAATGAGATATGGATCCTAATCTGTCTGTCTGTCTGTCTGGTGTCCTGCAGACGGAGACAAAGACGAGAGCGAGGACGCCGTCAGGGACCTGCGGAGAACTGAATCCGACAGTGTCCTGAAGAAGGTACGCACGCATAGCTGCAGATTTTTTGAGGCATTCCATTGTCCAGGATGAGCCAATTTGGCAACTATATAATTTGAACGTGGAGTGGAATTTATTCTCGGATCCCTTGGATGATTTTTGAATTGTTCCTTTTTTTTTTTTTCGTCAAAGACATCGACCGTCAACTGTGTATTATTTTATTTAGTTGTATTGCGCGCAGGGACGGTTGTCATGAATCACGGGCACACGTTACGTAATAATATTAATCGCCACATAACTTGGTGGTTTCTTGTCAATCTGGCCGTTTTTCGGTCCCTCTGTTACATAAGTGTTACATAATGGTCTCCTTTTTTTTTTTTTTTTTACAACAGGGCAGGCACACGCAGACACTCAAAAGCACCCACACTCGCACGCTGACACTGATTTTTGTCTTTGCGTGTGTGTCGGCAGGGAGGAAACGCCAACCTGCTGCAGCTGCTCAAGAGGAACAGCGAGGTAAAGCAGCCACTTCCCGTCGCTAACCCGATTAGCTAGGCCGCTGTTGACATGGGAACCAGCCAAGTTGGCGTTTTCCACCTCCGCGGAGCTTCGTCTCACAGGACACGTCGACACACTGCCCGTTTTTGTAAATGGTAGATCGCCTGTAAGTCAATATGTATTGATGATGTCAATATTCATCAACAGCAGGTGCTCCACAGCGTCTCCAACCTGCACTTCCTGCTCAGCACGCTGCAGGTCGGACACTATATTTATCATTTTTGTGTCTTTTACGGAAATATTTAGTTGTCAGAAATGAGCCAATGTCTTTGGGTCTGATGATTTTTTTGGGTGTAGGCAGTTGTGGTGCAGCAGGACAGCTTCATAGAGGACCAACGTCAGGCACTGAGCGAACGTTCGCCGTCGGCGTGCTCGTCGTCGCGGCCCTCCTCGCGGCCCAGCTCGCTGATCGAACAGGAGAAGCAGCGGAGCCTGGAAAAGCAGCGGCAGGAGCTGGCCACACTGCAGAGGCAGCAGTCGGCGCACGCCGAGGAGCGGCGCCGGCGTGAGAAAGAGTGGGAACTCAGGGAGCGCCTTCTTGGCGACAAAGAGGCCATGATCAAAGTACAGGTGTGTTAGGTCCAAGATGAACAACAGGAAAATTTGACAAAAACAAATCAACATTCCTAGCCTCACTGATGTATTAGCACGTATAATAAATGAAGCGGCTGTCGTTGCAGGAGGAGGGTCTGTCCAAGCAGCAGCGGGCGCTGGACGACGACAGGCGGGAGCTGGCGACTCGGAAGGAAGACTACCAGAGGGACCTGGAGAGGCTGCGAGATTCCCAGAGGAAGCTGGACAAGGACAGGGAGGCCCTGCAGAGGCAGCTCGACAAGATGAACGAGCTGCGACGCGCTGAGGTAAGCTACTTTGAACAGGATCAAGTAGAAATGTGGGGAAACATCGTGCAATGTGACGCTCCATTTGCAGCGGACTCCCTCCACCGCTTCGGAAGAGTCCCAGTTGGCGGGAAGCTGCCAATCTCTGGATCAGGACCCCGCGGCGGACGTGTTCTCCTCGTCCTCCTCGTCTTCATCGTCGCAACGCTGCAAGGCCAAGACGCGCAGCCTCAACCCTTTCACGTCCTCATCGTCTGGGGCCAGCGTCCCGAAGGGCGGCGAGGCCAACACGCAGCTCTCCAAGAGCCTGCTGCAGCTGGCCAAGAATCGTGGCAAGGAAGGCAAAGACAAGCGCAAGAAGAAGGTCAAGGGACAGGCCGCAGGTACAACTCAATCCGAGTTAAGAGGGTGTCTTTGGTATTAATGTTCATTTTTATTGGGGGGGGGGGAGCACAGAAATGAAAAATGAAATAAACACAATAATGGGTAAATTGTTCTTTCGTCCGTAACATTTTAACATTGTCAATTCCAGAGCCCCAGCAACTGTCAGAGGCTCCTCTGGATGGAGAGATCTTCTTCTGCTGACTCTCATCCTCCTCATCCTGGACTTTCCAGCAGGTCTCGCAAGAGACTTGCTCCAAACTTGCAGCACGTAAGCAAACCACCACAAAATGGCCACCGTTGATTTTTTGACCCCATCTTTTCTTTACCTCCACTCACTCGTTCTCGTAAACAAACTCTTTGGCTAGTGCGTTGATTGGCGAGCGCGCACACACAAGTTGTAGCGATGGTTCCAAAGCAAACAGACGGGAATGTCAACAAGCTCCATATGGGCGCCGCAGCCTGAGAACTGAAAGCAATTTCACTTGAAAACACCACACCCGCGGCTGGGAGCGTCAAGGGAGGGAAACATGCCAAAATAAAAGAAAGCATACAAACTCCACGTGGCTTTACTTTGAAAAGCCAGTCGCGGGCACCGTCAGCCAGTGGAATTATCGCAAAAGTTTTTAGCCTTGGCCGTTAGCGTCAGTTTTGCCGCCAAGCACTTTGCTTACCATTTTCTTGTTGTTGTTGTTGTTTTTGGTACAACTTGAGGAGACCATCTTGGTTGTTTTTTTTAAAGTGGCAACTGAAAAAAACATGTCAAAGACATCCAATTTAGTCACAAAATGTTGCCATACCTTGTTTTATTTGCGCTGAACCTTGTCGTCCAACCAAAAGAGTCTACAGTGCTGCCGCATTTTGTGCTAAAGAGCCTTGAAATACAACAAAAAAAATCTAAAATTGATCAAATTCTGAGATTTTGTTTGATATCAAAAAGCCTGTTAAGCCGAATTTTGTCTCCGCATTCCTTGTTTTTCTGAATGACAAAATTCAGAGTAACTTGTTTTATTCATGTTGAATGTTGTCCAATGTGAGGTGTAAAGCAATTTTGTTTTTATCCCCCAAAAATACATTCCTTGTTTTTCCGATCCAAATCTAAACATCAGACTCGTCTTTTTAAGTCCGTACGAAGAACCCGGCAGCACATCAAAATTGTGAGATCCGCGTTGTACATTAGAGAACTAGCAGCTGCTGCCAAATTTGCTGATTTCATTTCCTTGTTTTCCTAATAGAAGATAATCAGTAATTAACTATGTTATCGTATCCTATTTGGCCAATACGAAATGAGATGAACCTCGTTAACACGCTTTTGAGCTTAAATCTGTTTCTTTGCATAATACACCACCAAATTTCAAGACTTTTTTTTTCATGTACATTTTTTTTGTCTTCAAAAAAAAAGCAACTATAACAATCCCAAAATTCTGTTCCAAATCAGCTGATTTGTAGAATGCTTTTCCATCAGACTGCTGCTCCGCTAAGCCGCCTCTGAATTTAATTGTTTGTTAGTGTGTAATGAAAAGCACATACTGTCAAATGTTGTCTTTTTATACTTAAAAAAAAAAAAAAGACATTTCTGCTTTTCCAAAGAATAAAAAAATTTACAGTTAGGACTTTTGATTTCTACCAAATTAATTAAAAACTTTGACTCCTGGGGGGGGGGGGTCTACTAAATAAATAAACAGATAGCTAAAAATCATTTGGTGATACATTGGACAATGCCACTAACCAGATTAGAATTTGATATGACTTGATCTGTTAGTTACCTGCAGGACAGGTAAAAGGAGACAGGAAGTTGAAGCGACTATTTTTTTTTCTTTCTGACTTTAATAGAAAGCTCCGGAACCACCAAGGGGCACTGTGGATTATGATGTTGTTGTTTTTTTTTGTCTGTGACCTATTGATCCCATTTTAATGCATAAGTAACAATGAGCAGAAGACAGCAGCTTAATTGTGGAAGGACAAATAGAGCTTCCTACTTCCTGTAAGGGACAATCAAGACTCCGCAGAGCCTTTTTTTTTTTTTTTATGTTTTCAATGAGCTAGTGGCGAAATGCACTAAAAGATGGAAGAGCTTGCTTGTTTAAGTCTATGTGAAGAAAAAAAAAATACAAATGTAAATATGATTTATGTATAAAACAAATCCAATGTAAAAAGTTGCTTTGTGATTTATTACAATATTTTTTAAGGATGTTTTATTTATGTTCTATGTTCCCCCTTTGGGGATGGTAAACAATGTAAAGTGATGTCTCTCACCTAATAAAAAAATATATACATACAAGATGTTTTGGAGTGATTGAAATTTCGAATTAAACGAGAATTCGGGCTTTATTGAAGAAGTGAACATGAATATGGTGGCTGCTGCATGCTATGCTAATGTGTAGTGTAAGTGTTTAGATGCTGATGCTGTGATGAGTGCAGAACAGATGGACTCTACTGTGATGGATGCCTTCCAATCAGCTCTGAAGAGATCAATGAATGTTTTACTTACAGAGCTTGCAGTATTGATTTCATTTGCAAAGCAAACTATACCTCCAACTTCTTTGCTTTGTGTAAAGCTTTGCTTTAGAACAAAAACAAAAAAATCATATTTCCTGTTCCTTTTAATAAATAACAATTGTAATAATTGAGATTTTGTTCCTTTAAATAACAATTGTAAAAATGTAGAAAATGATCATGTATCATTTTTCAATGATGCTCAATATCCTTGTCTATAAAGAGCAGCGAAATATCATCTCCCAAAATCCCATCCCAGTCCATTTATTGTATCGTTTCAACTCTTGTTGATGCTAGCCTCGCCTATTTAACATTTCAGTCACATTCTTTGGTGTAAAGCGTTTTCCCCTCTGTCAAACACAGCCCTGAAATTGAGCATGCAGCAAACACATCCTTGTCGTTTCCTGAAGGGAGGCCACAGATGCCCTCCCTTCCCTGTCATGGCTGCCATGACTGTGTCGACCAGTAGGGGGCAATGTGGCCGTGTGGCCTGTTGATTTTGCTGCAGTGAGCCAAACAGATCACATGATATCTGACTTCTCTCAGGAGGCATTTTGGTGGCGGGCGAGAGTGTTTACTGATGATAATGCAATTAATTAAAGGGCCAATCATTTTTAGCCGGCGTGTGGATGTGTTGTATTTGTTGGATGTTCTCACGCTTTGGTCGGCAACAGATGCATTTCCTTCCTCACT
Source organism: Syngnathus leptorhynchus (assembly GCF_054491065.1). NCBI lineage: Eukaryota > Metazoa > Chordata > Actinopteri > Syngnathiformes > Syngnathidae > Syngnathus > Syngnathus leptorhynchus. Next base: position 17,828,922 of record NC_141197.1, on the reverse strand, counting down.
TTCTGAACACTGTTCATTTAAACAGTAATACTTAACAGACTAATTCTTTGTAAATTCACCCATTTGGTTTGAAGGCCTCTTCCAAAATTGACAGCAACAGCAGTGGCTTTTTTTTTTGTAATGGTAGGAACAGGAAATGTAGTTATCTTTTCTATCATAAGAAGACCCACACAAAAAAAAAAAAAAAAAAAACATGCCTGAAGAGACACCAAAATGCTGTCAATATGGATTAAAGCACACAAAATCCACTTGGGCAGCACCTCTCGGGATTCTTTCAAATACAGCTTGGCAACATACAATTGAGCTGTCATGTCTATCATCAGTTGACCTGCAAAAACATCTCAAGAACCCCCACGCCCCTAAAGACACCAAAAAATCCTGCCTTCCTTTTTTTGGTTTCAAGCTGACATTTTAGGATCATTTCCACGGTTGCATCAAAAGCTAACACTTCATTTGCTGTCTCTCTCTCTCTTTGGCAAGTGCATTGGTTTCATGTGGCGGCAAATCAAGTACTCTGTTGCTATTAGCAGCGTGGGGTGGAAGGAGAGACAATGGAGGAGGTGGATGAGCGGAGAGGTTGGCCGACTGAGAGCAGATGAATACAGACAGCTGTAAGCATCGCTGGCAAGATGGATTGCATGACAACGCTTGGGGTGAACGTGAGGCGAGGCGAGGTGAGCGTTACCTCTCTCTCTCTCTCTCTCTCTCTCTCTCTCTCTGTCTCTCTCTCTCTCTCTCTCTCTCTCTCTCTCTCTCTCTCTCTCTCGGGCTTGACGTGTACGTGACGTAAGTACGTCGTTTAGTGGAATCTCGAAGGTCAACAGGTATAAGATATAAAAATAGAAATGAAATCATTTTACTTTGTGATGCGTGACAGAAGTGCGTGTAAAAATAAGTAGTGTGTAATTCGTGCAATCAATTGTATTTTGGCCCTCATTTGGGGGATTAGAGCATGTCTTCACCTTCTGCCAAGCCATCATTAGGCAAGGGAACTTTATTTTCATTCACAAGATGTGCTTCACATGAAATCTATTTTAAAAGCATTTGCAAACAAACTAAAGACATTTCAAAACACAAATAGTGCAATTACTAAAAGAACATAAAGTGCAAAATATTTATTTTGAAAAATTGCTTTGAAAGACATCAATCAGTCATTGATGGTGATGATCATTTTTCGAAACTTGGATTTAAAATCATTCACACCGGGCTGACTTCATTTCTGTGGCATCTTATTTCATTTGTGTGCAGCATAACAGTTAAACGCTGCTTCATCATGTTTGCTTTGAACTCTAAACGCCACGATTCGACCCGAATCTGCTGACCTCAGAAAGTCTTCAACCCCCCCACAAAAACCAATTTCCTTTGAAGCAGCCATCTTTTAGTAAACTACTACATTAGCTCCTTGCAGCTAGCTTGTACAGTAGTTCAATTTGCGAGATCAACAACTTCCAAATGACATCACTGCACAAGTTCTGGGCCACTGCCTTCATTGCTCTTTAAAGACAACAAAAAATATCACACTTCAAGTACTTGAAGTCCTTAACGCCAGCACACTCCACTTCTCTTCTCCATAAAAACAACATTCTTGATGTTGGCCTAAGTACTGGCATGATTGCAACATGCCAGTAGCGTCGGTACGCTCTGTCATCTTCCATTTGCTCATGTTTGCATTCATGTTAGATGAAAAGGGGGGGGGACCTGTTTGTTGGTTTGTTTTCGATGGACAACATGCTTTTACCAAGATGGATCTGCTTTACCTCCAAAGTGCACGCCACAGGCGACAGCAGCTATACAGTTACAAATGGCTTTAATCAGTCGGCGAGAACATTGGATTTATAGCGAGTGAGCTGTTTGCCGCTACTGACATTAACCAGCCCGTCGTTTGAAAAAAAAAAAAAAAAAAAAAAAAAGTGCCGCAAAGTTTCGGTCATTCAGCAACAATAAAAAAAATCGATGCGGGTCGTGATCGCGATGACCTTTTTCAGCCTCGGCTTCTGAGGCCGACAGATCATCCTGCGGTGAAAACTGTTAGCGTGGTGCTGTTCCGTTTTATTCCAATAGATGGCGGCGATTCATATTTAAACATGTGATCAACTCTTGTGCCTTTTCAAGTATATGACTTTATTCAGAGTTAGGTTTGGATCGATATATATATCAGTGCTTTAAATAGGTAGCGAGGAAAAATTGCTGTGTTTCCTAGCATGCCAGTCCGCGTACGTACGATAGCTTAGCATTTTTAAAAATGGTGATTTTTAAAAATCATAGTGAATGATTTCGTAGACCCCTGATTTCTAATCCAATACAAAGCAAATGAACAAGCGAAACACGCCAGCAGGCGCGCACATTCCGAATGCGTCGCCCGTGACGTGCGGCTAAATATACTTTGGTCTTTGAACCATTTGCTGAGGTCTAGTGTTTGCCCCATGACTCTCCGTTGGTCCTTTGAAAGCACATAATGGCAGAGAGAGAGAGAAAAAAAAAATGCTTCCTATTCCGGGCGACTGAAATTAGATCTCGGCATGAGCCACCAGATGTACGTGTGTGTGGTTGTGTGTTCTTATTCCAAGAGTGGCGAGAAAAAGAAAATACTCAAGTAGCTCATTTGTGTTCTCCGTGGATGATGATGGTTGCTCTTCTTTGTTTAGGATTTCCCAACGCAAACAAGCATCCATAGGAGAGAAAAGGGATACACTGAGATTTATTCAAATATCACATAAGAGATTGTATTAGTCACGGAAAAGGAAATGCTGGCACGAGTGGTACTTCTGCATATTGTGTTTGTAATCAAGTCACATTCCGGGGCTAATGGTGCCTTGAGATGCAAGTATATTTTCTTCTGAAAAATGAAGTTTGTCTCCCAGATCGCATTTCTCCATTGACATGAATGGAAAAGCTGTTCATCCGTTTCCGTTTACCCCAAAACCCCAATTTTTAAATTAATTATTATGATTATTATTTTTAAAAAACAATTGCACTTTACAATATTGCACTTAAATACAAAATACAAAGTCAAGAATTAAATACCACCCCCACCAATATCTATTGCATTATTCACTAGCATTAGGCTAACTTGAATCAAGGCAAAGCTGTAGTTGATTTCGGAAAACTTCTCCATCCATCCATTTTCTGAACCGCTTAGTCCCCACGGGGGTCACGGGCATGCTGGACCCTATCCCAGCCGTCATCGGGCAGTGGGCGGGGGACACCCTGAACCGGTTGCCAGCCAATCGCAGGGCACACAGAGACAAACAACCAATCGCACTCGAACTCACACCTAGGGACAATGTGGAGGTCTCAATCGGCCTACCAAGCATGTTTTTGGAATGTGGGAGGAAACCGGAGTGCCCGGGGAGAACATGCAAACTCCACACAGGGAGGGCCGGAGGCCGAATCGAACCCGCACACTCCTAACTGTGAGGCGAACGTGCTACCCAGTGCGCCACCGAGCCGCCGCCGCTCTATACCATCCCGTAATTTCCCTCCACACGGAGACATGTTTGCTCGTCTTACTAGCGCCCCCCTCGGGCGTTGCACTGGCCACCCCCATTAGAAGAACCAAAACAAATGTTTGCATCTTCCTGGCGTGCATGAAGTGAAGTGGAGTACAACCGCGACAACTCGGACGCTACTTGTTGTAATCATGATAAATTGACTGGATACCCGTTTAAATGTTGCTCAGCCTTCCCTCGCCCTCCTTGGCCCTCGGTCACCTCCTTCACCCCACCTGGCCCGTCAGGTTGATCTAGTGTGAGATGAGGCAGCTGTCGTTGTCTCCCAGCGGAGCGCTCGGGCATATGGCGGAATTATCATATCAAACCTGCTTGGCATCAAACGCTTGGATTCGCCGGCATCAGCCACGCTAACCTCTGCCATGAACGCCGGCCGAGCCTCTCAACAGCAACGCTTAAAGTGAGTTACTTCGGATTTTTTTTCTAGTGGACAACTTTTCAGTTAACATTTTTCAGTTTGTAGAGTTGAGATTTTGAGACTTGTTTTTGAAGATAATAAACAATTATATTTGGCTGAATTTATTTTCATTTCATCTTTTTTTCCCCGGCAGATTTCTTTTCATTTAACCTTTTTTTCCAGCTGATTTTTTTTTCATTTACATTTTTTTGCCAGTAATATTTTTGTGTTTTTATCATTTTCATTAAAAAAAAGTTTCAACTTTTTCCTATTTAACAATTTACTGTTTTATTGTAGTCAGCTGAATTTTTTTTTTTTATTTGACTTTTTTTTTGTGCTGTTTTTATCATTTTCATTTAAAAAAGAAGTTTAATCTAGTTAACAATTTACTTTTATTGTACTGTCAGCTGAATTTTTTTTTTTATTTGACTTTTTTTTGTGCTGTTTTTATCATTTTCATTTAAAAAAGAAGTTTAATCTAGTTAACAATTTACTTGTATTGTACTGTCAGCTGAATTTTTTTTTTCATTTGACAGTAATTTTTTGATGTTATTTTTATCATTTTCACTTCATGTTTAATCTTTTCCCAGTTAACAATTGACTTTCTACAAGGTGATTGTTTTTCCCAATTCCCCAGTTGAAAAATGTAAAAAAAGAAAAAAAAAAGACATTTCACTTTAGCACGAGTGGGAGGGGTTTATCAGTAAAACAAAATATGCGCTTGCAAATTGACATGTTTGACTCAGTTAGAAACCCCACTTCATATTTCTTGCACTACAAGCCTTTAAAGCACCATTTTTTTTTTTGTGGGGGAAAAATTTGTGTTAATTAACTACATGGCTCACACTCATGCAGTTTGTAGCTGCTTTTGAGACCGAGCGGAAACGAATACGGACATCTACGGACGTGCTCATTTGACACATGGTGGGGATGTGCACATATGGTGGCTGCTTTAAGGTGTTCAAAGAGAAACCAGAAAGCTTTTTTATTTTTTTTATTTGGCCATCTCATTTCCCTGGAGGTCTCATTTGGCCGGGAAGTGATGTGATTAGCTGAGCTCCTCGGGAGTCGCTCTCGTGGGAGCCCCGAGTTGAGAGCTTCACTTGAATCTCAATCACGGGATGAATAAGGCAAATGATGATTCTTTCAAAAGAAATACACGGAAGCTACTTTTCCAATCTTTCAGATGATTTGAGTTCTTTTCCACCAAAAAAATGACTTCAAATTCCCTCATTGTGAGGGACTTGTGAGTCATCGTGCTACTTTGTGTTGAAAATTTATAAGGCTCAACACGACGCCTTTTGAGGCCGGCGACTATCACCTTGATATTTATTGACTTTTCGCTCCACGCATTCCGCGTCACAGATAAGTGAGCTGCGAGAATGTATAGATAGAGACATCAAGCTGGAGCGCCAGTGGATCATAAATCGATGGTTGTGATTAATGTGATCACGTTAGACTGGCGGGACGGCGATAATGTGTGTGACACCTCCTCAGAACCTCACGACGACATTCGGAAAAACAAAAATGCCGATTTGATTACATTTCGCCTTTTTCCACATATTTTAGCCTCGTTCCGAAAATGAAAAGCAAAATTCCACACGCGACAGCTCTCGACGAGATTCTTCATTTGACCTCATTTTTTTTTTGACCCCGAAATATTGACCCAAGTTGGGTCAGTCCCCTTTCAACCCATATTTGGGTTATTTTTGTCCCAACTGTTTTTGATGTTCCAAGCAGCTCCCTTGGGCCAGCTTTGCCCTTTTCTCACCAGTCCACTGAATTCACCTCGGGTGGGCTCCATGGACTAAAACGAAATGCACAACGTCGGCCGAGGGGGGGATGGTGTTAGTACACGACGACCCAATCCTAGAAAATGGAAGGATGAATCTTGCCATTGTTGTCGGGCCTGTAAGACGAGGCGGGACCGTGCCCCCCCCCGCTCGACGACGTCCTAATGTAAAATCTTTGTATCTTCTGGATGGAAGCCGCAATGAGCAATTCCACCCGAGAAGCAGCGGAAAGTGTCCACAGAGCAAAATGAAACGCAGAGCCGCTGGCTGATGGGATATTTATCCCTTCTCTTTTCTTTTTTATCTCTTCTCCTCCCTCAGCACACTTTTCCATCAGTGACACTCTCTTTCACTTGAGCGACAGCATGGCACAGCGCTCACCTCTCATATAGCGTGTCAGGCTTTTTCCATTTAAGGTGCCGCACCTTTGGGGACTGGGCTGGAATTAAACCAGAGACGCCAGCCTCCCTCCCTCCCTTTTCCCTAGATGTGAGAGGCAGACACATTTTTCATGATATTTTTGAAGGGATGCTGGACCACCTGCAATTTCTTGGAATTTGGCATTATTTGGTGACTTTCTTGTCAAAAAAAAAAAAAAAAAGGAAACACGTTTACAAAGGTGTGCCCGTGACGACGGGGATGCTGCCGATTGGTCGGCGTGTCGATGCCTTCGACGAACCCCATCCCGACGTCGTGTCTTGCTCACCTTCCTATCGATGGGAAGCCGTATCGAGTGGGGACAATCGAACCGGGTGAGGCGAGGAGAGGCGGGGGCCCGTGTCCGCTGGAGTCACCATCCGTACGGGTGCGTGTGCGTGGGTGTGCGCACGTGTCCGTGTAGCCAGCGGCAATCAATGACGCACCGAAGAGCACGTGGCTGCTTTTAAAGCAAGGTCATGAGGAGCTTTCTAAAGAGAGCAAAATATAGGTGGAGGTGGTATACTATGGAATATGGATGGACAAATGGACGAACAGAGAGAGATAGAGAGCGATAGATAGATAGATAGATAGATAGATAGATAGATAGATAGATAGATAGATAGATAGATAGATAGATAGATAGATGGATGGATGGATGGATGGATGGATGGATGGATGGATGGATGGATGGATGGATGGATGGATGGATGGATGGATGGATGGATGGATGGATAGATGGATAGATGGATAGATAGATAGATAGATAGATAGATAGATAGATAGATAGATAGATAGATAGATAGATAGATAGATAGATAGATAGATAGATAGATAGATAGATAGATAGATAGATCTACATGCATGCATGCACAATATATTTATAAAAAAAATAATATATATTTTTTTCTTCTATTCCTTTTCAGTGACAGTTCCGAGAGCAGATGACCTGTAGTAAGGCAAGGTCACCAGTGGCTTTCTAATGAGAGCGAGGTGAAAAGCACTTAGCGACAGCCGGCAAAGGAAAGAAAGGCGTCGTCACGGCAAATAATACCAGACGTGACATATTTCATCAGAAGCGTCCATTGCCATTAGCATCTCACAAGCCTCATCAGCGCTCAAGGCCGAGTGAATACGTACTCACGGCTAAAGCGCATTCACATCTTATACTTTGCAGTATTGGGGTATTTTCATTTATTATTCCCGCATACTGGCTGATTAAAAAAAAATTAAAAAAAAATCTGTCCCTTAAGTTTGCTGGATTCTTTTCATTTGATTGTTTTGATTTTATAACGTGAATGCGAAAGGCCTTCACTACCGACCGTGTTATTGTTCCGCCTTCACATCACCGCAAGTTCATATGAGTGAAAAGGGCAGTGAGAAATCGAAAGCGAGCGGCGCAGCTTACGCTGAACAACAATACCATTGTCATATAAATGTAAATTTACCTTCCCTGTCCAAGTCAAGTGACAACATTGAACATTTGCTGTGTGCGTTGGTTTGCTGTCATGTTTAAGATGACAGATAGTGTTGCGCCGCTCCATCCTGTTTGTCTATTATCATCCTGTAAACACTTTCAGAAAATCAAACACGACTCAAATCCACCGCCATTTTTTTTCCTCAAGGGTCTCAAAAAAAAAAAACCCCACCAAGTTCTGGAACCAGAAGAATCTTTGCCAGATTTGACCCAAAGTGAAAATATCCAAGCTAGCAAAGCAGACTGGAGCCGAGTGAGCTGTGAGAGTAAACGTCGACCTTGAGTCGGTCGGTTTCGCCGAGGGTCCGCAGCCCCCCCCGGAGCACCGAGGTGAATAAGGGCCGATGTCAACATGAGCGATGTGCTTTGGCGCTGTTGTTCAGAAGCTATCGGTCTCCACCGAACACTTGGGGGGGGGGGGGGGGGAACAACATGAAACAATATGAGATGTTTACGTTTTGACATTGGTGCAAACGGGAAGTGGCCGCGTGACATTTATTCCAGTCCATCATAAGACAACCCAGCCTTTTATCGCCATGGCTGTTCTCTTTGGCATTTGCTGCAAACTTCCTCGGGGGTCCCTCGCAGCTGTTTATTAAAGACAAGTGGAAAAGGGGGGGGGGGGGGGGCAAACCGGCATTTAATTCAACTGTGTATGCGTTTCACGCCAGCGTGGTAAAATATGGAGATTTACACGGGCGGTTGAGTCACTTCAACCGCCGCTTTAAATGTCGACGCGGCGAGAATAGTAGTTCCTCGGAGTGCGCCGTAAAAGTCAGAGTGCGGCTAAAATGCAAGCCCAACGTCACGGGAGGCCACGCTGCGACGCCATTACTCCAGGGGGTGTCCTGACACACCATTACAACACAGCGCTTGTGTTTAGATTTGGAATTTGTAGTACAAGCTCAGTATTCTGCTAGCAATGTAAGTACACACCACAGGATGTGTTGGTTGTGGCACAGGTAGTAGAGCCGGTTGCTCGGTAACCGGAAGATCAACGGTTCAAACCCTGATCTTCCTGAATTATGCTTTTTTGTTGTGTTCTCAGGCAAGATTCTGTACACCTTGCCTCATGGACTACAGATGAAAACTAGCCCTTGGGCTAATTCTGGTGTATCCACAGAAATGTTTATGTACACTGTCAAATAAAATGAAAAAATATTGGACTTCTGTATTTCGTCTCACATTTTGTTATCCGTTGCTTGATGCTGCAAAGGTTGAGTAGCTGAGACTAAATTTAGGCAAAATTTCCTTGTGTCTTATGCAGATGATCTGTAACGTCACTCAGACACTCTATTAGGTACACCGCCATTTTCAGATGTACCTAATCACAGGCCACTTCATTAGGGAAAAAGCATAAGTGAAAGTGCCACACCCGCCCTCACCCCCACTTTCTGATTGGCTGGTTGATCTGTGATGTCACTCGGACACTCTATTAGGTACACCGCCATTTTCAGGTGTACCTAATCACAGGCCACTTCATTAGGGAAAAATCATGGTCAAAATTTAAATGAAAGTGAAAAGTGCCACACCCAAACAACCCCCCACTTTCTGATTGGCTGGTTGATCTGTGACGTCACACGGACACAGGTGTACCTAATCACTTCATTAGGGAAAAAGTTTAAGTGAAAGTGAAAAGTGCCACACCCGCCCTCACCCCCACTTTCTGATTGGCTGGTTAATCTGTGACGTCACTCGGACACTCTATTAGGTACACCGCCATTTTCAGGTGTACCTAATCACAGGCCACTTCATTAGGGAAAAATCATGGTCAAAATTTAAATGAAAGTGAAAAGTGCCACACCCAAACAACCCCCCACTTTCTGATTGGCTGGTTGATCTGTGACGTCACACGGACACAGGTGTACCTAATCACTTCATTAGGGAAAAAGTTCAAGTGAAAGTGAAAAGTGCCACACCCGCCCTCACCCCCACTTTCTGATTGGTTGTTTGATATGTGACGTCACACGGACACTCCATTAGGTACACGCCATTTTCAGGTGTACCTAATCACAGGCCACTTCATTAGGGAAAAATCATGGTCAAAATTTAAATGAAAGTGAAAAGTGCCACACCCAAACAACCCCCCACTTTCTGATTGGCTGGTTGGTCTGTGACGTCACACAGACACAGGTGTACCTAATCACTTCATTAGGGAAAAAGTTTAAGTGAAAGTGAAAAGTGCCACACCCGCCCTCACCCCCACTTTCTGATTGGTTGTTTGATATGTGACGTCACACGGACACTCCATTAGGTACACGCCATTTTCAGGTGTACCTAATCACAGGCCACTTCATTAGGGAAAAATCATGGTCAAAATTTAAATGAAAGTGAAAAGTGCCACACCCAAACAACCCCCCACTTTCTGATTGGCTGGTTGGTCTGTGACGTCACACAGACACAGGTGTACCTAATCACTTCATTAGGGAAAAAGTTCAAGTGAAAGTGAAAAGTGCCACACCCGCCCTCACCCCCACTTTCTGATTGGTTGTTTGATATGTGACGTCACACGGACACTCCATTAGGTACACGCCATTTTCAGGTGTACCTAATCACAGGCCACTTCATTAGGGAAAAATCATGGTCAAAATTTAAATGAAAGTGAAAAGTGCCACACCCAAACAACCCCCCACTTTCTGATTGGCTGGTTGGTCTGTGACGTCACACAGACACAGGTGTACCTAATCACTTCATTAGGGAAAAAGTTTAAGTGAAAGTGAAAAGTGCCACACCCGCCCTCACCCCCACTTTCTGATTGGTTGTTTGATATGTGACGTCACACGGACACTCCATTAGGTACACGCCATTTTCAGGTGTACCTAATCACAGGCCACTTCATTAGGGAAAAATCATGGTCAAAATTTAAATGAAAGTGAAAAGTGCCACACCCAAACAACCCCCCACTTTCTGATTGGCTGGTTGGTCTGTGACGTCACACAGACACAGGTGTACCTAATCACTTCATTAGGGAAAAAGTTTAAGTGAAAGTGAAAAGTGCCACACCCGCCCTCACCCCCACTTTCTGATTGGTTGTTTGATATGTGACGTCACACGGACACTCCATTAGGTACACGCCATTTTCAGGTGTACCTAATCACAGGCCACTTCATTAGGGAAAAATCATGGTCAAAATTTAAATGAAAGTGAAAAGTGCCACACCCAAACAACCCCCCACTTTCTGATTGGCTGGTTGATCTGTGACGTCACACGGACACAGGTGTACCTAATCACTTCATTAGGGAAAAAGTTTAAGTGAAAGTGAAAAGTGCCACACCCGCCCTCACCCCCACTTTCTGATTGGCTGGTTGATCTGTGACGTCACTCGGACACTCCATTAGGTACACTGCCATTTTCAGGTGTACCTAATCACAAGCCACTTTATTAGGGAAAAATCATGGTCACAGCTTAACTGAAAGTGAAAAGTGCCACACCCGCCCTCACCCCCACTTTCTGATTGGCTGTTTGATCTGTGACGTCACTTGGACACTCTATTAGGTACACCGCCATTTTCTGGTGTTCCTAATAACAGGCCACTTCATTAGGGAAAAATCACCAACTCATATAAAAACTTAAAACACATACGTATTGTCATATAAAGCAGTTCACCAAAAGTCAGATTTTTATGTTTTAATTGGCGAATATAAAAATAAGGAATAAAACACCAGACAAGTTTTAACATGAATGTTTATTAAAATAATAATAATAATAATAATAAAAGTACATTTCACTTCTCATCTGCTGTCAAAATGTTATAAATATGAAGAAAATCACAATTACAATTTAAATGACTTGTTGTAAGTGACACGGCTGGAGTTTGTCAAATATTGCAATGTTTGGATGTCTTCTTTCTTCCTTGACGCTGATTTAGGATGACATGCGGTAGCCTCTTTGGCTTCCACGCTAAAATGACGAATGGTGCTGCCTGTCAGCCAGCATCTGTTATCGTTGTTCGAGCTCAGCGACCCGGGCGGGTGCATGGCGCTGCGTTGGATATCCAACATATTCATCTTCTTCAAGAATCCTATCATTCCTTTTTCATCCTGATTTGATATACTAACCCTAGTTTGAAACCCCAACCATAGTTTGGAACTCTCCCCCTAGTTTTAAACACGGTTAATTCTCTGCTAGCCTTTGCTTTGCAGAACAGTCATGACTGACGCTTGCTTAGTGTGTATTGTTTTTTTTCCCCCTCAGGTGATCAAAGTGATATCATTTTGTTTTGTTTTGCTGCTGCAGGTTTGTTGGCGTGTGACAAGCGCAGCCGAGCAGAAGGAAGCTGCAGCTGTCCGATTGAATCAGTGCGTCCTATATTCGACTTTTTTTTATAGGGCAGGAAAGACTTCATAGCCGCAAGACTGAAACCTATGCTTAGTCACCGCGTTACCTAGCAAGTTTACACAGAGGACATAATGATACAAAAAAAAAAAAATCAGTTTTATGAAATGATTATGATGGAATTTATTAATAAATTGTTAGAAGGGGAAGATAACTTTTATTTGCTTTATGTATAGTATTCATCAACACATTTACGAAATATTTTTTTCTAGTACAAGCAAAAACTACTTTCTGTATTCTTCAAGCATTTCTTTTTCCTTTACCATGTCCGTAATGATCTTCCTTGCCACGTTTTACAGGCCTCATTACAACAACAATAACAACAACATCAACAAAAGTTAAAAGCAACATTTAGCATCGCCGACAAGTGCGGCAGCGCGACAAATGAAGGCTTCATAATTAGGCCAGACTCATTCAGGGCGAGCGGGCCATCCGTCTGTCTGCGTTTCCTTCTTGGACAAATTGGCGACAGAGTCAAAGTGTTTTGGAGTAATGAATCCTGGGTGTGAGTTGAAAAGACGCTGAGCTAGAGAGCTCTATTAGTAATAACAAGAAACACTCTTTCTGCCCCACTGATCTTAAGCAAGGAGCATCATTAGATGATGCTCACTGAAGCTGCCGTACGACGGCAAAAAACTTGACTATTCATTTACTTATGCGAGGAAAAATATGAAAGAGTGCAAACTACTCTTACCATAGCTCCCCCATAAAAAAAAAAAATAGCTAGCAACTGGTTACTTGTGTTAGCATTATAAGGCATAGCGTAAATCATGACCCACAAGCCAAAAATTACAGCTTATTGTTAGGAAGGGTTCATGGGGCACAAATATAAGTGCCCTACAGTCCAATTAAAAGCACCAATTTGGCATTTATTTCAAAGCAGAGAGCTAAAAAGCTAAAACCCTAACTGCCCCGCTAGCCATTAAACATAGCTAGCAATTGGCTACATATTGCGAAAGAGGACTCATTTGGACCTGGGCCAGAAGCCAAATAAAAAATCAATGATTTGATTCGTGTTTCTGGGCTGAAAGCACAACTTGGCCATTAGCCACAAAAAAAATGCACAGCTGCCCTTTTGACGCTAGGCAGACCTCATGGGCTTAAGCATAACTACCCTTTGGCTAATTAAGGTGAAAAAAAGACAACTGACTGCCTTGCTGATGGGCAAAGTTCATATGGCTACAGCATTTGACAGATAGAAAACTGATTTGCTTCTTGTTGCTATGCAGAGTTCATCAGTATCAATAATACATAAGCTAATTAAAATAGAACTATTTAGCATTTGTTGTTGGGCAGAACTCAAAGGGCTAAAGCATAGAGAATTAAAAACAACCGCCTCTTCTATCGGTTCAAAATTTTCGATGGAATGTATCTCGATCTATTTTGAGCAGCGGGTCATGCTCAATCCTTCATGCGAGTCCTCAAAAAAGAAAAGAATCAGAGAGGAGTGACATGAAACAAGGTGTGAACAGCTGCTGCGTGTCTGCTGGGCCACAGGTGATCCGTCATGTTTTTGTATGCTGCTCAGGGACCCTTAGAGCAGCTTCGCCTCGCCTGGCCAACAAACCAACCTCATTCCAGATCCACTCATGAGCTGGAATAAATAATCTTTTGTGTCATTCCCCCTTCAGACGGGACACGAGTCAGGAATTCCATGAGGGATGAGTCCAACACGGGCTGGGTTATGGTGTTAGGGCGAGGGTTAGGGTTATGTTAGGGTTAAGGGTTAACGGTTAGGGTTAGGGCTAGGGCTAGGGTTGGGCGTAGAGCAGTGGTCGGCAAATAGGGGCCCGCGGACTAGGGTCTTAAACCAAAGTTAGGGTTTCAAACTAGGTTTTAAAACTGGAGTTAGGGTTTCCAACAAGCGTTTCAAACTACTTTTAGGGTTTCTAATATTAGGGTTTCTAACGAGGCTTTCAAACTAGGGTTAGGGTTTTCGACTAGGGTTTCCAAAGAGTTTTGGGATCGCTAATTAGGGTTTTGAATTAATAAAAAAGCAATGGCCTGCGATGCTATTGTTTGAATTCTTTTTGGCCCGTGTCCAAAAGTAATTGCCGACCCCTGGCGTAGAGGTTCGGGTTCGGGTTTTCCTTCTTGTACAATAAAAAAACTTTTTCTTGGAAAAAATTGCCTTTTTTTCTCATAAAATAAAAATAAAATATTGTAATAATGGTCATTTTTTCTCTTAACATTTCATAGTTTTAATGATAAAATTGCTGTTTTTGTTTTCAAGCCCATGCAGTTAGCCATGACCTTAAATAAAGTGGAAAAAAATTGGAGCAAACACTGAAGTATGTTAGCAGGCTGGAGACTTTGAAAAACACAACAACAGGCCAAATAAAGCTGGACCACTTTTAAATCTGGACACAGCCCTGGCTACTTAAAATTCAGTGTTTCTGGGTAAATAGGGCAAACCTTTGGGGTCTTCATTAGCCATTGTGGGAGGGCACAACCAGGTGCATGTTTGCATGATAAACTTTGCATCTGATTCACTTTAACTAAGAGTGGGCAAGAAGAATTTCGGTATTTCAGGAACTTTATTGGAGACTTTCAGGATTTAAGGAAATATACTGTATATCATTGCCCTGTCTGAGGAATATGCGTCAAAAAGACAATTTCAGACAATTGTTTTTTTTCTTGGTCCAGGTATAGGACTGAGTTATCGCTTTTTTTGTGTGTGTGTGTTGCCAACATCCTACGCAAGCGTTTCCCCAAAGGATCTTCAGATGTGGAGACTTGAAGAAATTTGCTGGATTTGTTTTAAAGACTTTATCCTCCAGGAAAGTTTTCAAGGCACAAACTTTCGAACAAATAGTTTAGATCTTAATGTAAATTTCAGGTTGGCCTATATGCAACTTGGATCTTCCCAAAAGGAACACAATTTATTTTGATTGGTCGACTTCTCAGTTGGTCTATTTTCTTACTTCAACTGTGTCATCACAACACAAGTTATAATGTCCAAGTGAGTTTTGACTCACTGGGGGCTTTCTTTCAATTCTTCTCATTTTGTAGTTGTGTTTGACGGTTCAGCCCATTCGATAAACAAATCGGCACTGCATCGAAATATTAATCGTATTCCTTGTCAAATCAGGACCAAAAATAACATCACCTTTATTACGGGCAAATTTCAACTCTCGTGATCGTGCGACCTAATTCTGGTAGTATTCTTTGTAGAACCAAGTCTACTTTGAAGTCCTCTAACCAATCTCCGACTCAATTGGCACTTTTCCTCTCTTTGTGGGTGGTAAGCGTGGCTCGCCGAGTGAAGAGTTTGAAGTGAATAAATGTGACTTTTGAAATCAAAGGCTAACAACCAATGTCACCAACATCTGGAAGGAGCAGCTGCTCCTGCCGCTAATTCGCTGGGCCTCTTAATGCTTTTTGCTGGCTGACAAACATCTGGCAGCATTTTGGAACATCTCACCTGCCGTAACCTTGCCAATTAAAACTCTTTCCTCCCTGACTTACCGTCCAACGGACTTTACAATTGTACTCTTAAAGTTAAAACATTGTATTATTATGTCTCCATATGAAATGATTTGAAAAATCATTTCGTGCTCTTAACAAAACCGACTCGGTTGACGTTTCCAAAATGAAAAATGCTGCCGTCTAACGGACCTTTGTTTTGGCTCATTTTCTCCTGAAGTTGACATATTGTTATCATATTTGATTGGGCCTCGTAACACCCATCAACCTTGTACACGCAATTACCTCAGCCAAGCATGGACATCTTTGGGAATAAATGATACTTGCGGCTTTGGTAAGGGGATTATAACCACAGAGGAGGAGGCTAACGTCGTTAGCGAGTGTGCGGGCCTTTAATGCATCTTGATTACACGTTGAAGACTGATGAGCGTAAACAATACCGTCTGCATGCCCAATAGTCTTTGTCGGTGTCCAAGGACGCACAAACTAAACGGCGATGTCGAGGCATTCAGGATAGCCCGCCAGGGGAGGGGCTGTTCTCTAAACCAGCGACCCACCAAGCGCTTTGATCACTTTAGCGATTAGCGGCCAAAAATGAGAACAACTGCAGTCCATGCTCGGCGGATGTGGGAAATGAAAGTTGTTCTGACTTTGTGCTTGTCGAGTCAAGGCTTTCTTTTTCATAAAATTAATATTACATATTACAACTACTTTAACTTTACATTTTCTTGTAATATTGTGCTTTTTGAAAAAATATATTTATTATTATTTTTTTATATTCCTTTTTTTTCTTTTTTTCTTTTACGCTTATAAATATATTCCTGTAAAATTTAGATTTTTCAAAAATTATTTCATTTTTTTATTCTGTGGTATCAGAGTTCTATTTTAAGAAGAAGACGGAATTCAAATTTGTTTGGGGTTGGAGCCGCATGAACAGCCATAAAGTGTAAGACAATAAACTACGTGCTTTCCTCCATGTAAAACCGACTAGCACGGCAATCAATCCGTGTTCTGTAGAAATTGTCCGGCGCAATCATTTTAAGCACTGAAGTGCAGGTTATTACGACCTCAGCCATGACTAATCCAACAAAAAGGCCCCCCCGTTAGCGTCCTTGCACAGATAATAATAGCAGATAGCCGGCGATAAATCTTGATTGTTGGCAATCTGCTTTGGAGAGATTTGGTGGGGGGGTGAGCGTAGGGAGGTGGTGTAATCAATAACACAAGTGGCCTGATTGCTCGGAAGGGTCCGTGTAATAGCGCTACATTGCTAGAGTTGAACCACAGAAGTCACACAGCTTCATCCAGTGCACAGCGGCGCTTCGACTTTGAACAAACACAAATAATTGGAAGGAGATATTCCAGTCACCTTAGAAAAAAAAAAACTAACCAAGGGGGTCTTATTTAGGTTTCTATTCTTGCCAATCTGTATTGGAAATGTCTCTTGACATATTTCTTCATCCAGTCTTTATTTCTAACAGTCTTGGAAAACATCATGTTCAAAATATGTTCCTAAAAACTAAGTTGAAAGTCAAAACTCTGAGTGACTCAGTATGAGGCTGGCATGGAGACAAGTCTCAGTAAACAGGTGCTGACCTAAACAAAACAACACAACAACACCTTGTTTGCTGCCAGAACGGCACGGCTCATATACAGTCAATGAATTGATCCACAGTGCTTTGTTAAGTGCAGTGCGAAAAAAATCTTTGCAGTTTTGGCGCTGTCGATATAGAGCCGTTGCTAAAAAAAAAAAAGCCGAATTATGACAAGAGGGAAACAATAAATTTTGCACCTGTTGTGAGTGTGGGAAAAAAAATACATGAATTTGGGAATGGCTACACGTTTTTTTTTTTTTTCTTTTTCAAAGATAACACCCATGTTCTGGTTCAAGTGGGCCGCGATCGTCTTATCATCATCCTCTTGTGAGACACTTTGCTGGAAAAGCGAACAACGCTCAAGTTGCCTTTGTTCCCGTCGACATATATATTTGACGTCCTCTATTTTTGGACAAGTCTTTCATTTTCTTTGATGAATATTACATGAAACCTGCCTGGAGAGAGATTGACCTTCAACAGGCGCCTCGCATTTGAAGCGTCGTCGTTTCAATCCCGTGGGCGCCATTGAATATGAACACGTGGGAAAAAAAAAGAAGTACAAAAGATGGCACTGATTTGAAAAAGCGAGGGCTGTGAGGTTCAACGCGGTGGTATTTCGTACGCAAATCGGCTCCTTGCCTATTGGGGAGCTGTCAGGTATTTGACCATTGCGCTGGACGCTTGTGATAAAGGTTAATCTGCGTACGTCTGTCCTTGTTGCGTTCTGGCTTTTTTGCTTTATAGATGTAGGGATGACCTGATGATTGTTTTCTGAAATGTTCCTGATGATTTTAGCAGTATAGAGGAGAAACATTTGGGATTCAACATGAAAAATATATTGTAAGTATCATAATCCTTACTGGGACAAGACATGTAAAAAAAAAAAAAAAAAATACATTTTCATGTTAATCTCTGCGGGAAAATCACTGGTCATATTAAACACAAGAAATTGTGAACAGGTCCAGCAACTATAATCTGCTTCTCCTTTTCTTTTGTGCCAGCTCTTTTCTGATTTAAGTTGACATATTACATGGTTTCTTTTTAACGTCTCCCTTCGCTCAAAGAGTCAGACTTCAGTATCAGATTACAATTCAACAGCTCATTCACTTTCATGGCACTGTGCGACATTATCTTTTTTTGTCTTCTTTGTACGGGAAAATGTCAGATGATCGCAGGACAAGACTTTTGAAAGTCTGGAAAAGCTGAACACACAGCAAGTATCAAACAATACAAAAAGCACAACTGATCAAAAATAGGCTATGCTTCATCGTTCCAAAAATTAAATGTTCATTATTCCTTTCTTCCTTCTAATCCAAAAACAAAAAGGTTGCCGCGAGATGTTACCCTCTGGCATATTGGGATTTTCTCATTGTTCCTCATTTTTGTTCATTGAACACGTTCAGGTACGACACGCCGCAATGTTCGACTGGTGGCTCGTAGAATCCATTTAAAGCTGAACTGTGGCCAATTGTCAAGGGAGCAACTAATTAGCATTGTGGGCTACGTCTGCGTGTGTGGTTGTCTTGGACGTTTTGTGATTGCGTTGCGTTGGCAGAGCGTGTGGCCTGGCCTACAGATGAGAGTCATCAACATCCTCACTGACAAAAGTAATAGAGCTGCACTTTGGATTCTAATTAAACCAGACAAACACTCTCTTTGCTGCTGGTCTGTGTGCTCGTGCACAAGATGATTGGTCTGTTTGTCTGTCTGGCTACGGCACTTAGCTAGCCAACTATCCTTCCAACCTTCCATGAATAGTTAACTAGCTGTCTGGCCCTCATTTCCATTGATAGCTAGTTATCTTTATGTTTGTAAATATATTGCTGATAGCAAGCTAGCTAGTTAGTTAACCAGCCAGCTAGTAAGATAGCTAGCTCGCGAGACAGATACAATGGATAGATCAAGATACACTAATTTGAGATTTTAATTTGAAAATGGTAAGATAGGATGATGCTTTATCAATCATATTAAACTCACAACAACCAAATATATATATATATATATATATACATCACAAGACATAGGCCTAAGCAATATGTTTTTTCCGAGACATTTGTCACAGCCCCGATGTTCATCCATTTTATTGTATGAGAAACGTTAGGGCTCGCAAACGTCACATGACGAGAAAAAAAAAAGGGACAAGCGAAGAAATAAGCCATGAAATGAAGCAATTAAAACAATCGAAAACACTCGTGAAGGGCGAAGGTGGAGACGTCCCTCGTTTGTCCCGCCGTCCCATTAGCGAACGATGGCAAATACATTGTGTAAACACGGCCTCATCATAATGGGCGAGTGCGAGATGAATCAAAGTGAAGCGGAGAGGCATTAAATGGAGACGAGGCAAGGCGCCGGTGAATCAATGTGCTTGTCACATGGTCGGCCTCAGGGGTCCGCTGGCTTTTTTAATCTAATTAGCCGGACGCCGCCGCTTTGGCGTCGCCTGTCGGTCAAGAGCTCCCCAAGGTTACTCTCACCTTCAAAGGTCTGAGTGGAAGCACGGTTACTGTTTATTGACTGTGCCGTTACTCCTCTATCTTACTCCATGCTTGTCTTTCACCTGCAAATGCGAACATTACGATTAAATTCAGGCGCAAACCGCAATTCGTCATTTGCTTCAAATAAAATAGTCAATCGAAAGATGGATGTTAGTTCAGTTAAAAAAAGGGATACAAGAATTTGCCAAAACACCCTAACCCTAACCTTAACCCTTAACCCTAACTAAATATGATTTAAAAAATAGTCCACAAATGGTTGCAAAATGAAAACCAGTCCTTTTGTAGGGCCTGAATTGAGCGATTTGTAAAAGGATGCTCAAGGACAAAGAGGAGTCGAAGCTGATGTTTGGCATCTCAGCTTGGAGATCAATAGGACTGTGAGGTTTGATTTTACTCAAAGGTGCCTCTTAACGTGTCATCATCACTCACTCGGGGTGAGTGAAAGGTTACCATTTTTAAAGGCGCTCCGAAACTTGATTTGCAAATGACGATGACAACAATTAATGACAATTAATAATTCCCAACCGTGACAGTGGGTTGAAATTCAAAGCAGAAGTCTTGTTGAAAATAACTAGACCCAGATAAAGTCCAAAGAAATGCTATTTGGTATCCTCATGAAATTATTATGTCACCAAATGGATGTCTCAGTGTTCCCATTTTCTGTCCTTTTCCATATGCGGAACACTCCGCTTTTGCCTCCATCTCGCATCAGTGCCATGCCCCCCCTCGTAATAGCCGCGTGAAATAAACATGACTGTCTGTGAAATATTTAAGGGCTTTTTAGACTGTCCGTCGGCCTCACCTGGAAGCTTTAGCGGCCTTTGTTGATCCTAACAAAACTTTGAAAATGTTTGTTTTGGGTGGGTTAGTCTCTTCACATAAATAATCACTTTTAAAAACATTGAACAAATATTTAAAGGCATATTTCCTACCCCATATTTATCTCATTTTAGAAACAATCCCACGACTTTAGCTATTGTAAACAGTGATTTTTCTTCTGCCTCCTGCCCCTCCCGTTGCCACGGTCGCACCCGGCGCTAAATCTCCTGCGGCCTGTCAAACAGATGTCGGTGGCAGTGTTAGCAGGGATATAAACAAACATGACATTTTAATCGCATTGTCATATTGCTGATTGCTAATGCGAAACCAGGCCACGGATTTAACGCCGTCACGTTCTACTCTAGCAACTGTAGCACAATGGCTCCCGTATTAATCTCGCTGGGTTAATAATATACATGTAAAGGAAATTTATCTCTCTCTTGAACTTTGCCATAGACATAAAACACATCTGTAATACAGTCAAATTGAAGTCAGTTCTCGTGTAAAACTGCAGGGGGAGCCCAAGAGGTCTGCTTTCATGTATTAAGGCACGAGAGTAAAACGGCTCTTCAAAAATGGCTGCTAATGATAGACAAGCAAAAGACTGCAGGGAAAACAGATAAAAGACTTTTATCTAAGACCATTCTTTCTCTTTGAGTTCATTTCTCTCCTCCAATAAACGACGCCCTAATTGATTGCGCGGCCGAACCAGTAATCGTCGTCGTCCCTGAAAAAGTCTCTGGTTGAACGTTTGATGCTTTATCAAGATGGAGGGTGGGGCCGGGTGTTCCGGGGGCTGAAAAGAATTCATTGTGTGCTCATGAAAGGCCTTCTAAATCTAGAGGAACCAAATAAATGGTGAGAACGTCACATCAAGAAAAGAAAACGGCGAGCCTTTAATTGAGGGATTTGATAGAAAAGCTCCATTTGCCTTTGTGTTAGTATGGGAATATTCTTTTTGTCTCAAACACTCCTTAGAATATATATTTTTTTGAAATTACATTTTTACCCCAAATCCAAACCTTCCCACCATCTTAACCCTTATCCCCAAAGATCTAACCCCATCTGACCCCAAGCCCACAATCAAAACACTAAACCCAAATGCAGATCCACCCTGTCATTTTCTCCTCTGGGCTCTCAAGACATCAATCTTCTCACTGGTTATCTTTCTTTCATTCCTAATACACTCTTATCTCCACTGCATGGCTTTACTTCCTCGTTGACACCCCCCCCACCCCCACATGATCACTCGGAGGCCAATGAGTCCGAGCCTTATGCGGCTAAGTATCTTATGATTACACAATTTCTGATGTGGACATGAAGCCTACTCGAGTTCTTTGGCTTAGCCACTTAAGATAAGAGAGACACGTGTAAAGAAGATTCACGCCTTACCTTTTTCTCTCAAGACTCCCATTTTCAAAATGAATCACCGCAATTTTTAGACTCTCACGTCTAACTGCAACGTTTTACATAGATAAAAGAATGTCGGAATAAACGCCAATTAAACTGTGGCAAGTCGGTTAACGCACCGATGACTCTTGAAAAAAAAAAAAAAGACTTAAATCTCCCAAGTCCTTATGGTGACATAAATAGTCAATCCTAAACTGTGCCGCCAAAAAGCTCAACTCTATCCTTAATTTTCTAACCCTAGCTCCTACTAGCCAAAACGGAACAGGTCAAGCAAATCTTAGCCCAAGAGAAAAGGGCTTTAACCCCCAAATCCACCTTCAAATCCTTCTTCCCACCTCAACTTCTCAGAATGTTATCGTAGCCAGTCTATGTAACAAAGGTGAGGATGCGGTTGTCACAATCAACCAAGTGCTTCTTTTTTTTGTGATGGAATCTTCCAAAAGGCAAGAAAATTGAGTCAAGTGTTTGAAAGAAATTTAAAATAAAAGATGTGAGGACAGCGAGGCGTGTCGGCGCCATTTCAGCTCTCGGGATGGAAGAGCTGTTTTTTTTTTTTTTTTTTCTGAAGGGGTTGTTCTGTTCTACCCCCGCCGATTGGGGTTTGCCTTTAAGCACTCTGACAGTGAGAAATCCACGGCGAGAGGATTGCCGGCCGTAAAGCCGGCATTAAACAGATCCATCACCTGGGCCGCATCATCATCTGGGAGAGGCACCGCTGTCCAATCATACAGTCTGCTTTCTCCAATTTCACATGACACACAGCCACATGGCGACCATAAATGCCACACACACACACACACACACACACACACACACACACACACACACACACACACACACACACACACACACACACACACACACACACACACACACACACAGACACACACACACACACACACAAAAACAATGTCTCAGTCTTGATTGATCATCTCCTCCTGCGACAAATATTTTCTACTTTTCTTTCCCCGTTTAGCCGAGTGATTGTCATGTTTTCTCTCAGAGGAAAGAGAAGACAGAGAGAGAGCTGTTTCTTTTGGAGTTTCAACAATTCCGACATGATTTGCCTATCCCCAAAATACCAATCAAAATCTGTCACATTGCTAAGGGTATGAAAATCTGTAGACTCGCAAAACTGCTGGAAACAATTTGAAGCTTTTTTATTTAATTTAATTTATTTTTTATTTTATTTTCATTTTTTATTTGCTTTTTTATTTAATTTAATTTTTATTTTATTTTCATTTTTTATTTGCTTTCTTGGAATTCTCACCTTCTTTACACCCGCCCACTTGCTCCACTCTCAAATGAGAATCAATGTCAACAAACAACTTTTGTTTCCCTTTTTGTTTCCTCTTTAAAACGTGTCCTCGTTTTTCCTCACCGCTTTGCCTGTTTCTCTTACACCCACTCGCTCAACTCGCAAAGCTTCTCTGAATAAAGAGCAGAGCTCGGAAAAGAACTTGCGGGATGGTCTTGTGCTGTTTCATGTCCAACGTTATCGCAGACAGGCAGACCGATGCGGGCCATCGGCGCCGATGCATCAGCATGCCGAGCAAGGTCAAGCGCTAACTCACTTTCTGACACTAACACTCTCTCTCTGTCTCTCTCTCGCTCCCCTGCAGATTTGTCTGCAAAAAAGTGAGATGAAATGTCAAGAGCGGAGTGACGGCCCCGGAACGCCACATTCTAATTAACTTCCTCTGGTGGAGATTTGCCCACTTCCTCTCTCTCTCTCTCTCTCTGGCTCGCTCTCTCACATATGAATCTTTCATCTGCACCTCGGAGGAGCGAGTGCGGGCTCGTAGCAAAGGACAGAGGCATGCCTGGCAAGAAAAAGGAAAAGGTCAAAAAATAAACAGTCGGGCTGCGATTGACGGAGTTCCTCATGAGGGACTGAGAAAGAGCATAAAAGCAGATAGCAGCACTCGGGACTATTTGAATACTTCATGCATGAAGCCTATTGTTTCTCAATGATGGATAAATAAATGACATCCGTGGTACCTATAGTACGTCCCTTATCTTATATCATGAAGGTTGTGGGTGAGATGGAGCCAGGGGAGGCGGGGCATGTCCAAGATGACTCACCAACCAGACAAAAGATTCATCCTCACATTGACACTTTGACACTTCACTGAAGCCAAACATACAGCTTTTAAAATATGCCAGGAAGCCAGAAAACCCAAACAACCCTGGGGAGAAGATGAAAAGTCCACACAGGAAGGCCAGAACCAGCATTCAAACCCTGAACCTCAGAAGTATGAGTTGGACTTTCTTCTTCATACCTATATGGTTTAAAAAAAATACATTTGAACCTTTCTGCAAGAGCCACGCTAAGTTTAGCAAGACAAGAATGATTCTTGGGAACCTGGGAACTTTTTGAATCGTGTAAAAAAAAAAAGAATTCTTTAAATTCCTCGTAAGGAAGTCCTGGAGAGTGAAAGCTGTATGAAATATCACCTGACAGCTTAATAAAAAGGAAAAAAAATGCGAGTGATGTTCAAACATCAATGAAGCGGTTTCATCAGCAGGAGCTATGGGAGCCAGGAAGGAACGTAGCTCCCGTCTCGCGGGTGGGGTCCCCGCCGTGCCTTCACATCAAAGGCGACCAATCAGGAGGCTGCTCGGGCCTCTGCTGTGGCTACATGAATGAGCAGCTTCGTATGCGACTAAATGACGTAGTGAATCATCTATTGTGAGCCTATGAGTGAAGGAACTCGAACCCAAACTCTTCAGTATGTGTGTCAGTTCTGGGGTTGGCCTCCCGCCGCGACCTCACATCAAAGCCAAACAATTTCCGTACATGCGGCTGTAGCGTATCGGCTAGCAGGTGGCATTATTAGCACACTTAGCCACGCGGAGCCAATTAAAAGAGGCACATTAGCCTGGTGTGCTAATTAAGCACATGCGGCTTAACATCATTGCCCTGCATTTAGCGCGGGCGTGAATGTTAATCGCATCTTCATTATCCTATTCATCTTATATGAACGTATCATTTCTCCACTCTTTAGCAACATGCTAGCGTAAAAGCGTTCGGCAACGGCAGGGCCTCTGAAAAAGCCAATCGCGTGTTAAATTGATGGAACCCCCTCGTCGCTTTCTATATTGATGGAGCCCTTCATCGCTTGCCGCATTGAAGGGGGAGTGCTATCGGTAAAGGTCAAATGCATCCGTGAACGGAGCTTGAGTGCTGAGACGTAGACCGTCAAAAAAAAAAAAAAAAAAAAAAGACGCGAGACGTGAGCCGCATGGCTAACGAAGGCGAGTCTCCACTGGATGTTGATGGATGTTTGACACGGACCATTATGTCAGAATACGCAAAGGATACAAGACAAATATACCAGATACAATCTTAGAAACAGTTTTTGAATCAACTTTGCCATGCACAAATGAAAATTATAATTATGTAAGCCCCTCGGTGTAATGAAGAGCTCAAAGTCTGACTGTGACCTTTTGCCTCAGACGAGATAGTGACGACGTGGATTTTTCGCTTACGTTGAAGGCATTTGGGTAGCTGTGGTTGAACGTTAGCTGCAGGTGAGGAAGGTGCTTATGCTTGTTGCCGACAAAAGAGAGAGCTCAGCGTGTCCTTATCAGTCACATAGGAAATGTTCGCAGGATTTGAGCTGAGAAGAGGATTGGCTTAATCGCAGGAAAGCCAAAAGCAACTGCGTGCCTACAAATTGAATAGAACAGAAGAACGAGCTGAGCCACACGCCCGAGATTCTGGCCGACCAATCATAGCACGGCGCAGAGGTACAAAGGTCTGTCTAATTAACACCGAGCGGACGCCTGTCACAAATTGCCTTTCGGCTAACCATAACTCGAGTATGACAAAGTGTGAGTTTGCCAGTTTATCTGCGCAGGGTCAACTGATGCTCAGGCGGAGCGAGCCTGGGAGAGGTCCACTTGATTAAAAGTCACTCCAATAGCCAGCAGAGCAGAAAGTCTCCATTTTGTAACAGGATCTTCACACACTGTGTCAAATCCAAGCAGGTTCTATTTTTCTGCCCAGCGCCAGAAGTGGCCGAGTCTAAAATCTGACCCAAAGCGGGTTAGACATTGTGTTTGTATTTTCAAAGATGGGCAACCCAGACTAAATACTTTTTACCTAAGTACAATTTTTATTGATGCTGGCTCCATTCAGTTTATTTTACATTTAAATATAACAATTTTGCACAATCTGCAGTCTTTTTGTTATTCAGTGACACCATTGTGCAACCTTCCAGAATCATCTGCTCTCCTCGAGTTCCCGCTGACTTTACATAAAAAAAACTTTGAATGCTAAACTATGGTGGTTTCCTCTCAAAATAAGCATGAACATGACAGCAAAGGCTTTTATTTTGAATGATGTAATGAGGCGTGGAAGACAAAGCCAGGCCACGGTGCTGTGACTTTGCCCTCATTGCTTATTCAACGCAGCTAGCGCCTAGCGCTGTAGCAATTAGCATGGAGGAAGAGTCTTCTTTCAGCTCCTCTTCTTCAAACATTGACAAACTAAAGATCACAGGACCACCACTATCTTTTTGAAATTTTTACCCTTTTTTTGAAAGCCAAAGTCTCTTTTGTACTACTTAACATTTTTCTCAATCCTAGCTTGTAAATCCAACTTTGCTTTCAAACTCTAAGGTAATTTGAAATTCAAACCTCGAAACCTTTTTTGTCGACCTTTCTCACCTAATTTGAAACCCTAATTTAAAACGAAATCGTGATTTGAAACATTAATTTTAAGACAGTCAACCTGGACGTGGACAAACAAGTCAACAAATGTTGATGAACCTCCGCAGTACGTTGGATCCATCACTTCACACCAGCGGCAACAAAGTGGACACTTGAGACAAAAACCACACAAATTCATGCCCACACACTCACACACACACACATGCAGAGCACAGTAAGTAATTGTGAATCGATAAACAATTCCAAGAGTGTATCATAACACACTGCTAAGTGACCTCAAATCCCTGACCAGCAAAGCTCGTCTCCATTTCCACGCTAATGGAGACCCCGGTCACACGAACCCCGGACTGATATCCTCGGGAGACCCTACGGCTTCCATGCTGGGATTTATCATCAGCGGCAACATGTGAAGTCATCTGCTTTCATACTTTGACGTAGTGACCCTGTTCTAAGAATAAAAGCTCGTAAAAGTTACGTGGGTAAAATGTAACATGCTAGTTTTACAACCATCTGAAAGAAAATATGACAGTCTTTGTCGCGCAATTATCATTTATCAGCGCTAATTCCGAAAATTATCTCGAAATCCCGATTTGGAAGCTGCACTCGAAACCCTCACTGCGACTCAAAATTTGAAACCCCAACACCTGCGTGAAAGTCTAATTTAAACACAAAAGCTAATCTGAAAACGTGACAATTAAAAATGTACGTGATAAAATCCACTTTGGAGGTGAGTCTGAGGGGAAGCATATTGGAATTTTGGAAGGAGGCTATTTCAAACCAGGAAATGATGAGACCAAAAAAAGCAAAGTCATTCATCAGTCACGCAACACACACACACAGACACACACACATGTACACAAATTGGCATGTTAATTTTAGCCGGAAATTAGTCATATATCAACTTGCCTTTATGTTGATTGGACCCAATTAGTTAACTGCCAACATGCTTTCATTCCATTATATTTGTCAAATGTGCTTGGCCGTATGATTTTCTGTATTTCGTGTTTTCCGCTACTTGTTATTGTTATGTTATTTCCAGGCCTATTCATCTTAAAATTCACTTTTTGGATTCATCCGCTAATGCGTGTGGAAAACATTAGGATGCAGACATTGTTTTTTTTTTTTTTTTTGTCAAATTCACACAGCTTTATAAGACAGGACAAATGAGGGGAAATAAAGGAGCTCATCTGATTGTTTTTAAGACATTTTCTTAAAGAGAGTCACATTAATACAAAGAGCTATTATGGAGTACCAGTACCTTAATATACCGCAGCTGTTAAACCACATTTTTATATTCTGTAACATGAGTACATGGTCAGAAGAAGCCAACGTTTGCTTTGCTCAAGAAGGGGAAAACAAAACAAAAAATATATATATAAAGTGTTCTGTTAGTTCATCCGTGAAAAGAAAGAACTCACCATGAAAGCCTGCAAATGATCACAACTTGTGTCAGAATGTCTTTGATGGTCACCACAAGAGAAGACATAAAAAGTTTCTAGGAGGGTGGGCGCTTGTCACGACGTACTCGAGAGATCTCACAACAAAAGTCGCTAAAAGTCCAGGAGGAAACATCCATGGCAGCACATTTCAACACTCGGTCACTCAATATGTTTACATGACGTTTTGGGAGGTTAGTCCAACTGAAAGAGATGTATGTAGCCATTTCAAATTTTTACCTATTGGGCCGTGGATGAAAGAAAATGATCATTTGAGTCCTGGATTTAAAACTTTGAAAATGGTAAATTGACTTCAGTCAAATCAATTTTCAGGAGAGATTCAGAATTTCACAAAACTGATTAAGTCTAAAATGATAAAAGATGCTAGGTTTTTTTTTTTTTTTACAAAAATATGATGGAAATAACACTTGCAGAAATCAAAGTCTTTATGACAAAGTATAAAATTTGAAAAAGAAGAAACTATTTCAAACAGAAAAACAGTAGTTCAGTTCCCAAATACTCCTACGATTAGGTCGTCGGGGTTAGCCGGACTAAAGCGAACATGTAAACGTACTGAGTGGGGAAAAGAAACATCGCAATTTGCTGTTCACTGCAAGATCGTTAAAGTTCTGCTTGAGGCAGAAGTGGCTGTTTTTTTTTTTTTTTATCAGCTTGTCTTCGCTCAAAAGGCCACGGGTGCGACGATGTGTAACTCGCTGATAAAAGAACAAAACGAAGAAATGTGAAGGATAAGCGACATTTTTCTTGATGGTGAGATTCTCGAGATAAAACACTCTGCAGTTGACATTTAGGTGGAGGTGCAGCACGGGGAAAATAAAATTACACGGTCAGTTTGCACAGCGTCACGTTTTCCCTTATCGGAAACAGGCTGAAGCAGTGGCCTTGAAATGAAAAAAAAAAAAAAAGATTTTCCAGTTCATCTGATGTTGGCTAATTAAGCACTAATCTGGTTTGTTGAGTCCCGGCGGAGCTCGCTGGCTAGCAGTCTCGTGGGGGTTGCAACTTCCTCTACAAGTTTGGGCGACAAACTTACACTACTCTCAAAAACCTACATTTTGGACTCTCACACGAATTTCACAATGAACCTAAAATGTAATATACAGGCGAACTTATTTATACTTTCTGTCATCTTTTTTGGAATGAGCTCAGGCTAAATGTGTTTTCCAAGAACGCTAGCGAGTGCTAGCACGTTGATTAGTATCTAATTGCCGTCGCTGCGCAAAAACATTTCCTGTTTCTTCACCAAATCAATTAGTTAGTATCAAGCTCCACCAGATTTTTTTTTTTTTGAAAATATAGCCATCAAAGACAGTTTCACTGCGCAAAATGAGATTTCGTAGCCATGTCAAATTTTAACTTCACATACTAGACAAATGGGCGATGCTAAATTGTGAATTTTTCTTGCTTGTGTGTAGAATTTGGTGGCAAAGTTTGACGATTCACACACAAACATGAAATTCTAATAACTCTGCAGCACCACAAGGTAAAAAAAAAAAAAACTCAGGCCAAAAACCAGGTTCATTGAGAACATAAAATTTGGTGGCCATGTCTGACAGGAGCAGACCCACAAAAAAAAAATAGAGGCCCTAAAGGCACAGGAAGCCAGTCCGGTTCGGTCGGGGTCTGCCCACCAAGCTTGATGACTCGTTATCTCCACATTTTGACAAAAGACCACAACCAGAAGCGCCTCCTACTGGCAGAAATGTGTAAATTTATAGATCCTAATTCCACCTGACGCTAAGATCACTCTTTGCGTAAATACTCCTCTTATGTTTTTGCTTTAGCCTGTTTCCGAGTTATATTGAGCCTCTCTCTTGACGGCGGTGGCTTTTCTCTTGAACATAAGAGCGAGTGCCTCGGCTAACTCCCGGCAAGAAAGCAGATAAGCAAAGAAAGAAAATGTTGAATTATTAAAGTCTCAAGTTTCTTCTGTGAGTTTCCTTGCAAGAGGGGAAAACACCTGCAACCAAAAATAGCTAACTTCTTACTCTGGTTTTCAAAAAAAAAAAAAAAGCAGTTTTCCCCTCAATCTAAAAACGACAGCGCGTTTGTGTGCGTGAGAAGCACGGGCCGCAGGAACGCAATGTCCCGAGCGAGTGTAGCAGTGAGGTGGCGTGACGCCAAAGTCTTTCTTTGTGGCTTTTACCACCGGCGGTCGGCTCACTGTCAGCCACCCAGATCACAGTCAGAAAAAAGGAATGGGAAATAAAAGTTGGCAAAAAATAAGTTAACATAACTTTTGACACGTAGAACTTTACAATATGTACATTCTCTTTTTCTTTTTCCTTTTTAAATTAAAATAGATTTGTCTGTTTGTCTGATTGGTCCTTTCCGTTTCCCGCCGCCGCATCGCATTCCAGCCAATCAGAGTGCAAAGTAAGGCTTCCATCCTTTTGAAAAGTCTCAACAGTTTTGGTCGGCGGCGTCTCGGGCAGGGCGGGCGGCGCCCTGCCGGGACCTCGACAAAAACGAAAAAACAAACAAATAAATATAAAATATATGTCACATTTCTATATATATTCATAAAACCAAACGCCAAGGTGGGTTCTAACTCTTCCTATCAAACTGTGGCCCTTTTTCGTTGTCAATCTCAATATCTGTTGGGTTTTTTTTGTGGGGAAGGGGAAAAAGAAATGTCTTCAAACCTGTACAGCAAGTAAACAAAATGTAAAAGTGCGTATTTTTTGTTGTTTTTGTTGTTTGTTGTTTTATCCACTATATCCAAAAGTGTTGCAGGCACTTAAGTCCTTCCCAAACATTGTAGGTGGTTTTCCTCGACAGTGACGCAGGGGCTCGGGAGGGGGAGGGTGGGGGGTCGGTTTTTCGCTATTCCCGTACTGGATGAGTCTCTAGCCCAGGATATCAAGGTAGACGGGCGTGGCCTTCCCCATGGCGAACAGGACCTTCTGGATGTCCTTGATGTTGAGCCGCTGTTGCGGCTCACGCTGCCAGCAGCCTAGCATGATATCGTACACCTCCTTGGGGCAAACGCGGGGTCGGTCCAGCACGCGACCCTGCGTGATGCAGTCGATGACCTGCGGGCGGGTTGAAAAACATTACCCATGTGGGACGGGGGGGAATTTGAGTCAATCATGATTGGAATTGGAGCATGGTCCTAAATCTTTGTCTTGACAAAAATGTTTGCTAAAACAGCCTGATCATGACTCAAGGTTGTGGAAAATTGGTTCATTCAAACTTGATTTGTCTCCTGTTTTGATCAACACAAAGTGGATCTTTATTAAGAATTGGAAAGGAGCGGTGTTAACTGAGTGGGCG
Organism: Syngnathus leptorhynchus; assembly: GCF_054491065.1. Classification (NCBI taxonomy): domain Eukaryota; kingdom Metazoa; phylum Chordata; class Actinopteri; order Syngnathiformes; family Syngnathidae; genus Syngnathus; species Syngnathus leptorhynchus. The sequence continues at coordinate 17,797,839 of NC_141197.1, read as the reverse complement.
GCTACGTTAGGACCTCGCTAACGGGATGACCGATTGTTACCTTTGTTGCGCTTGTGCTCCGATTAGCCGCGTGAATAATTGTTGTTTTGACACTGACACACTTGGGACTATCCCCAATTTTAATCTTTGAGTTTGTCTTCAAGGTAGCCACTTATAGTCGACCAATGAGAAAACAAATGAATGTGAAAAACGAAACCGCTTACCTCGTTGTTACCGAGCTGAAACCAAGGCTGCTTGCCGTATGTGAAGATCTCCCACAAAATAACACCGAAGCTCCACACGTCGCTCTCTGTGGAGAACTTCCGGTACATGATGCTCTCGGGAGGCATCCAGCGGATGGGTAGCATAGTGTGTCCTCCGACCTGATTGGAGAAGAAGGAGATTAGGCAATAAACAACCCACGAATACACTCAGGAGAATATTCAGTCATCAACGTAACTCCCGGGCGTCGGGGGGATTAAGTGTCCTTGCATGTAAGTGATACCGTTGGTTTAACATCTCATGAATTTTTGCCGCCATCGCCGCTGGATGGCTAAGAATCATCCGCCACCTGTTCCATCACACATTGGTGAAATCCTTTAGGCTTTTTAAACAACACCTTTGTCGACGAAAGCGGAAACCTTTGCTAAGCACTCCGAGGAAGTCACTTTGTAGATAGTAACTATTGAAAAGCCGTTGCTTATATTCATGCAAATGTCTGTTTACATTCATACGCTATAGGCGACGTATGTATTCATATCGCAGGCAAAGCCAGGTGGAATCTCTTTGAATGAATCCAAAGGCAGCCCGATATGAAAAGAAGTCAGGTTAAATCCTCCGAGGCACGGTATTAATCCAGGAAACAATCATCCATACATCCATTTGGCCACGGAGTCATTAATCCTCGAGTCCAATCATCTTTCCACTCATACCCAATGTCAGTTTGTTAAGTCAAGTCAAGTCAAGTTTATTTGTATAGCCCTAAATCACAAGCAGTCTCAAAGGGCTTCACATAGACAATCAATTGACAATTATTCTCAAAGCATCCCCTGATCTTGGGCTCCCAAAAGGGCAAGGAAAAACTCAAAAACCCCTACCAGGGGAAAAATGAGAAACCTTGAGAAGGGACCACAGATGGAAGGATCCCCCTTTCAGGATCACCAGGCTGCAATGGATGCAAAGAGGGCACATAAAATACATCATATGGAAATCAAAAAGTGGATGTCCAGGCCAAAGCGAAGAGCTGTCGGAGGTGCCTTCGATTGTCCTGGCAGTGTCCTCTAGGAGGGTATTCCGCTGCAGATCCCTCATGCTGAATTGGTCCACGAGAATCTAGATAGCCGTCGTCAGCTTGGGTGTCACCTAACCACCTCCCCAGCCGGGGAGGGGTGGGGGGAGTGGGGTCGGGGAGAGGGAGCAAAAACAAACTCCAGCCGAATCGGCTACTACAGGTTAATTAAAGGCCACATCATAAAAATACGTCTTTAAACGTATTGTTCATTTACACATCTGTCCGTCCTCCGTTTTATTCATCTATATATCCTGATCCTCTGCTCATCCATCCACTCAATCGTCATCGATCCGAATGAACATACAGCTGTTCATCAGTTCATTTATTTATCTGTACGTCCTTCGTCTCTGGCAGGATATCCATTCCTCCATCCGTCCGTCAGTCCAATCATCCATCCATCTGTTCGTCCATCCATCCTTTTTATTCATCTTTCAAGTGGTCTGACCATCCACCCTTCTTCTGCCTATCCATCAATAAATCTGTCCATTTGTCACTCCATCTGGGCATCCGTGACTTGATCCATTCGTCCAACCAACCATGGATCTACTTGGCTGTACAATCACTCATCATTTGGTACGACCATATTTTCTTCTGCCCCTTTCATTCATGAATTCATTGCGCCATGAATGTGTGGTGCCTTTTCCATCCATTCTCCGGACAGTTCTACCATCTATCCATACCTGTTCACACATTTTTCTATCCAGCTTTCTGACCATCCATCCCCACATCTGTCTATTTGTTTGAGTACCTTGTTGTTACAAGAATCATTCCAAAACCTCCTCCCACCAATTTGTACTTGCGTCTAAATAAACCAGCAAATTGACTTTTGCTCTATAAAGGTTCCCTATGAACATGTCAACCTGTGCACTGGAAGCAGCCAAAGCAAAAGTGGGGAAGGCTGAGAAAAGATGCGCGCACGCTGTGATCTCTTTAATGGCTTCAAAGGCATCCGAACATGAAATGAAGTCGCCGTCGCTGTAAATCCTCCAAGGCTCGGATATTAATCGATCAAACAATCATCCATTCATCATCTAGCCCCTCAGCTTTCATTTGCAGGGACGGCTTTTAAAAATCTATTTCCCTCTTTCTGGTGCCCGCGTGCGGCTGCTTTAATCACAACGGCGATGAGCTGGACAAGACGAATGTGGCGAAGAGCGGCGCGGTATTGCGCGGTTCTGCTCCACGCGTTAAGACGATATTAATCACACAGATCACGGAGATTACGACGGGGTCTCGGACCAGGGGGGTCGAATTACGCTATTGACAGATCATATAAATAACACGGCCGCTGCATCCAAGCCAACCGGTGGAGGAACAAATTTATCTTCGCTGTTAGTACGCGGCGATTTAGCGTAGTGCTTTGGTTCCACCCTTAAGAGAATCGTTAGAGAGTACAAAAGATTCCAATCAATGGAGGTCCTGACTTCAGTATTTTGTTGCGTCTGCCGCCTTGCTCATTTTGCAATCCGAGCCGGCGGAATTTACGAGAAATGACCATAACCCCTTCGCAAAGTTATTTGGCTCTACTACAAAGTGTTTTTTGAAAATGATAGCCCGTTAGTGTCTAAGCAAAGTCGGGGTAGTCAATCTGTTGTTGTCTGGGAAATGATGCGACACACAATTCTACGGCAACACCGGGCTACATAAAGCTGCGGTGCGTGAAAATTCTCGACAGGAATCTATCACTTGACATATTCGCCAAGAATTAGTAGCACTACTAACTAAAGAACTGAGCTGGACCTTTAAGAATACTACCAATCATCCCTAACCGTATTTATTGACCGTTAGCTTGGGTCAGTCATCCGTTGTCTCCATCCTATCAAGTATCTCGCCACTCTTGCATCCATTGGTCCATCGATGGCTTCGATTCATCCGTCTGTCCAAATGAGCTGCCATGCAGCTTGTCGCTGTCCATCCATTCGACCATCTCGCCATCCGTGCATGGTCAGTGGAGTCAAATCCATTGACTATCCATCACCTTCTCTCCATCCACCCATTCATGCATCTGACCATTCGTTTATCATCATTTCTAGATTCTTCCCATTTAGCAGTCTGTCTGGTCCTCCATCTGTCCAACAATCTGTAGAACTCTCAATTCATTTTCCATACTCCATCTTGTTTGTTCTTTCATGCTTTTACAGTCTATTTAGTTGTCCATCTGTCCATCCATTTGTTGGTCAACCATCGGCTAATCATCTATTGTTTCCAATCGTCTGTCAACCTGTCCCCCCAACCATCACCGGTTGTGTCCTTTCGTCTATTTGTCCGACCCTGGTTTCAGGTTCACTCATCTCTTCTTTTTATTCATCCATTCATCTCTCCATCCATCCATACCATCGGTCGATCTATTCTTTCCATCAATCCGTCATCTGTTCAACCTTTCGATTCTTAATTTAGTTTTCTGTCGGCCCATATCTCATACACTCTTCCATCAATTCCTCCACTAATCTGTCCAACCATGTCTACGTTCATCCTCACTTCAAATACAGTACAAAGAAAAAAAAACATCGTCGTCGGATACGCTGAGTGACATTTTCTGCACAAAACAATCAACGGAAAATGCTGTCTTCTTTGCTAATTGCCTTCTTTGCTTTGAAAGGCAAACACGTTCTCGCCGTGTCAGCTTGACACGGCGTCTGGATCTCCGCGATGCTCGTAAAAGAAGCGGCAGATTTGACAAGCTGCCAAACATGCAGCTTCTTCCCCGGGCGTTAATACGCAACGTCCTCCGGCTCTAGCACTTCGTCAACTTTAACTTGCTGACTTGACGTCTCTCATTTGCCTTTTCGCTCGTCCTTCACGCTTGCCTTTGAAGCAGCTGTGTGTCAATCGGGAGCACATCTGGAGAAGACCTTCCTAAACAAATCAAACTCCCATGTGACAAGACATCGTACCGAACCGTCCTCACGTTTTACATAAGAGGGTATCGACACACCTCGCCTGGAAGTCCACTTTAAAAAAAAAAAAAAAAGCTTTCAAGCGCGCCCAAATGCTGACTACTGGTCGAAAGCACAGTCCATTGAATTTCAGACTTTTCTGATGTTTCAGCAAAACAAATGAAGTGTATCATTTTCCAATTCTTTTCCTTACCGGCTGAAATCTAAACACATTTGGTAGCCCTGTCGAGAAGATCAAATGGCTGATAGTTTGTTGAATTTGTAAGCGTCTCACGCGTTTATCTGCAGGTCCAGTCGGGGATTTACTGAGCTTTATTTTTCAGACCCAATTTGTTGACAGTAACACATTCAGACACATTTGCACCTGTGCGTCGCCCCGCTCAAAAATGCCTGCCGCTAATCCTGCCAGGGGTTAAGTGTCGCATTTAGTTGCATCCCAGTCAAGAAAATATTTTTCTCACCGATTCTGCAGTCACACTAGGATTGTAGCCAGAGGGTATCTGAGGTATTAGCTGCATGTCAAAGACTGGGCGAGGGGAGGACACATGCTTACTGCTAAGAACTGCCAGCTTACTCTCGAGATAATTCCAAAACCAAAAAAAAACACAATCAGCCCCCGCTGAGACAGTTGAAAGTGTTAATTCGTAAGTCGTTCAACAGCAATTAGCCTGACGCCTGCCACAGTTCGATTAGCCACATCTTGTTCAATAACGCCACGCATCAGTTACCAGGAAGGAAATCGTTTGCCCCGCCCCAGTTAAAAAAATCACATTTGAGGTCTTTGTGGTGTGATCAAACTTATTTAATAGATTTTGGAATAAGTTTGCCGTCGCTGCTGCTGCAAGTTGTAGTGCACAATATCTTTCAGGACAGGTTTCAAAAATAATATAAGAGCTCTCAGCCTTGAGGGATTTATTAGCCTTGATCTGAATTTATAATTTACAGATCAATGTTGGGCGTTCTTGGTCTCATCTCGGACTCAGACATATTGACTTGGTTTTTATTGCACTGGTCTTAGTTTTCTTGATTTCATCTTAACTCCAAGTTTTGACTTCATCTACGATTCAAGAGGTACCGGCATGAGAGATACAAGCCTCTGATTTTTTATTCAAGCTTCCGATTGGCTCAAAACCTTCTTATGCTAAGTGCTAACTCATCAGCTCATGCTTATACCAATAGAGATGACCTTGAAATAACCTTTTAAACAAATATGTACGCACGCTGCGTGTATCTGCTAACTGCTGAACACACACCGGTGTGATAGAAGTAGCACACAGCGCTTTTGATCTTTCCGCCGCCCACAAGTATGCAAGTCGGCCGAGCCAATACTTGCTTTATCTGCACTCAGCAGCACTGCAGTCCAAGAAGCCTAATGGACATCAGAGTGTCCAAAAGTGAACTGCTGGAGCTGTGGGAAAAGATATAACGGCACAGGGAGATGGTACACGTCGAGATGGTTATCGGTAGGGCCCCCTTCAAGACGTCGAAGACCTTCTCGGGCTAGCAGCGGGGGCACTGCCGAGCGCCCATCGACAAGCCCCGACCGGAGCCGGTAATCTATCCTCCCGCCGCGCCGCTGCGCTCTCTATGCCGTTAATCCAATCACTCCCCTGCCACGGTGGGACAGGCGGACCACTAATCCGGTTTACACAGGCCACAAAAAAAGAATTCCTCACTCCTCTCATGCACAATCTCGCCGGATTCTCAACACGATGTTGACGGAGAATGATGAGAATAATTATAATAATTATTTTATTTTTACGACACCAACTTGACTCTTAATGTGACGGCATCTCCAATCCCTTGTTTTACTAAAAAGAAGTTTTGGACCTTAAGAGTAAAATGCACAGGAAAATATGTATTTTTAACATAATATGAGAATATACAATATCTGTGAAGCTAAAAAAAATAATTAATAATAAAAAATCATAATAAAATAAATAAATATATAAATATATATATATATATATTTTATATATATATATATATATATATATATATATATATATATATAGAGAGAGAGAGAGAGAGAGAGAGAGAGAGAGAGAGAGAGAGAGAGAGAGAGAGAGAGTGTCAATTATTTGCATGCCTCCCTGTGATAGCAAACTTCCTGAAATTTTAATTACACACCAATCTGCACATTTGGAATATCCTGCCACCGGCTTCCAATGAGGCGTCAGGTTGGACCTCACATACTTGCACTGAAATGTGAGGGAGGAAAAAAGACATATATGTTGTGAAAGAAGAAATCTTGGGATGGAATGACTGAAATGCATGTCATTCCTCAGCCAGGGAACAGCTGTCTGGCAGTTACTTCCATCAGGTATGTTTTATGTTTTGACATCATAGCAGGTCAAAAACAACAACAATAATAAAGAATCAGATTGTGTGTAAAGGGGCAGCATGAGGATGAAAAAAAATGGTGTTTTCCTTTACACGGTGCAGTGCCGGGTAATAAATATAACCTGCGCACTCATTAGCACAATCCCGCTGCCGCTCGATAAATAATGCAGAGGAAGAAGAGCATGTTTGATCCTTGAGAGAGGAGAAAAACCTGGGGACCGTTTGTCTTCAAAGCAAAGCAGGTAGAAGCAACAAGGCTCTGTATAACTACATAGACGTCCTTCAAAGAGGCACAAAAACACATTTACCTACTGTAATGACCCCCCCCCCCCCCCCCGCAGATTCTGGCCTTAAATCTGTTTATAGATTTTTACAGTTCTCCCAAAAAATTGATCATTTAATCTTGGTATAGAAAAAGGTAAGTCCGATTTACGATTTCCTATTTAAAAGATTAAACACAAAATGAAATGCCTTTGCGTCAAAGCACTCCATGCTCTCTTAACAAAAAGGCCATCTAATATTATTGTCTGTATCTTCTCTTCCTCTCGTTCCTCGAGTCCGCTTTTTCAGTTTCGCCCAAAACAAACAAAAAGCACTCCTGCTGCAAGTAAGCCCTTCGGGGGGGGGAGGGGGTTGTTTTTATCCTATCCTCCTGTGGGCAACACACAACGTAAATCTTTTTTACCTGACAGACACCCCTGTTTTTAATTTTACTCTAACAAGCAGTTTGTAGTCATCTCTCTTCCATCTGCAACCTTTGTTTAATTCTAACACAGAAAGAATTAATTGTTGCATGAGACAAAAGAGAAGCAAGCCCACCTTGATTCTGTTTTGACAACCCAGCAATAGTAACGCCTCACTGCGTGTGAAAAAAAGACATGAGGGTATACATGCTCGACAAATACCTACGATTACATGCGAAAATTTGCTTTTTATCCCCTGAGAAAACACTTGATGTGATACGATGAAAAACTGCTGTTGCTGGTTCGCTCGGACATGAATGAAAATGGAAATTTAGGAAGCAAATTAGGTGGTTGAAATAAAACATGCAAACTTCTTCCAAAAAATTGCAGCTCACACAGGCTAGTTAGCTATGAGCTAATGTTAGCTAACTTACTAGCTTTCCCCAGAGTCAAAAACTGCATACTACATTTGTACACTATAGCCATCAAAAGGACTACTGGTAACAATTTTGTTTTGTATGTGCAACATGCACAGAATCCCATTCCTGCTTTTGTTAGACGTTCTCATACAAGATACATTTTAACGAATGTCCTCATTCAACATACATGATGACGTCCTTCTCCGGTTCCTGACTGCAGTGTGCACGTACGTGCACCGAATCAGCAAATGACTCAATAAATTATTCAAGCCGGCTAAAAAGATTTCCTCATAAATTCCCCTATGAGTGAGATAAAGAAAACTAAAAAAAAAAGAAAAACGGTCGCTGGAAGAACTTGAATCCATTTAACTTATGTTTATTTGTCGCCTTTCCTTACATCATAAAATTGATTGATTCATTCGATTCACATTTTCAGAACAAGCTACCGTAGTAACAAATTTAAATGTGTACACACTCTGTAATAGCATGTAGCATGTTAGTTCATGTTTATCAATTAAACACAATTTGACAGTTGGACGAGGCGAGACCTTGACTTGACCTGGAAGATTGAAGATACCTGCAATAAATACGTAAGCGCTTCCTATTTATTTCCTGAACTTCAAAAACACATTTCTACAGAATTTGGCATATTTTCAATGTGTTCGAATATAAATTTTTCCATTGTAGTACTGTTAGCATTAGCCACTCTCCCAGCGGAAATACACCTACCCTTCTGTTATTATGAATGAATTAAACTAGGTCAAATCAGTAATAAAGCTCCCTCTAGGCCGTTGTAATGAGCACAAATAAGCCCAAGAGGCTACTAGAGGAATGCTAACCGTGTTGGACGACACGCTCGGAATTGCAATGACACTAAATTCTCGCACACGGCACGTCCCTGCAGAACGGCTGGGGGGGGGGACTGGACGGGGAAATATTTGCACAGTCGACATTGAAGATGCCAAACAAGGCGCCTCGGTTACCAGGCTGTGCCTTCATGCCGGGCATGTAGTGGCTCAGCTTTGATGGCTATTCTGGACACTTCTCTGGTGTTGACACACGCTTCGCTTTCTTTTGGGACGGAGTGGTGGGAGGAAGACAAACGTGATGCTATTACGGTCTACCGAGCTCCCTCGGTGCACACTCGCAGGTTTAGTATGAGACTCTGCCACTGATGTGCTGATTTCCCGCTGATTCATTTATGACAGGTGAAAAGGAAAAAAAAAAAAGAATACTGGTAAGAGGATGAATATGATGGCTGTCCAATTAAAAGTAGTTTTTTTATTGATTTATTGATGTCATTGTCCTGATCAGTTCTAAATTCATTGCCGATTAATCGCGACTCAGAAAAAAATGAAGTAAACAAATAAATAAATTAATAATAATAATTTAAAAAAATCTCCGTCTCTCCCTCTTGCCTTCTCTAACATCCAATAATTTTCAGTTACCAGGATCAAAGCAAACAAAGAATACCCATAGACATCGAGCCACATGCTGCTTCACCACTTGTCCCCAATATCCGATTCAAATTTTCCACACGTGAACTCTGTCGACGCCTCAATATCCCACAATTAACCTTAGTATCGGCCTACCACACCTTGACATGCCATAACCTGAACACGCCACACATGACCCTGACATGGCATATAAATATGCCACCCATCATTTTAATATGCTACATAATAGCCTCACCTACATAATCATAATATGCCACATATAACTTTAATACACCACGTAAGGCCTTGACATAGCATGCATAAACTTGTCAACATAACCTGAATATGACCAGACATAACCTGAATATCTCACCCGTAACCTGAATACACCACACAGCTACATGGCACATAAACTTTAAATGCCAACATAACCTTTTTTTTAACATGCGACACATAACCTTAATATGCCACAACTAAGTTTAATATGGCCCACATAACCTGAATCTACTCGAGCTCAGTTATCCTAAATATGACAGACTGACTGAATGTGTCACATGTCCGTCTTACCCTGTAGTAGTCACTGCTGTAGATGTCCCTTGACATGCCGAAGTCGCCGATCTTGACCAGCAAGCCGTTGCCCACCAGGCAGTTGCGGGTGGCCAGGTCTCGGTGGACAAAGTGCTGCGAGGCCAGGTAGACCATGCCCGCCGCGATTTGGGAGGCGATGTGCAGCATCTGGGAGAGGCCCAGCTCGCCGTTGGACTGTAACGGCTGGCCGTCCACCAGGATCATGGCGTCCGGGCCGTGGGCTCTGCGTTGAGGACAATCATACTTGGGGTTAACAAATTGGATGACTCAAATTTGTTTGTGCTATTTGAGAGGAAAGATGAAAACTGCTAGGTTAGCTTTTAGCAAGCCGCAAACTGGCCATTAATACTGCGAAGGCTTTGGAATACCCATCATGCCTGGAGGTTCTCTTGTTGTAAATCGTGATGGGTTTTGTTGTGAATTGTTACGTGTATTCACTCACCATGTTATTTATGAATTTCCATTAACAGATTAAATTAGGCAAAACTTGCCTAGGTGGTTGTTCGGTCTGCCACCTAGTGGCAACTCTGTGAAACAACCAAAGTAAGTGAATGCTTTAGTCTATCAACTTAAGCTGCTTTGGTCATTCGTATTATTAGCCGTTTAGTAAATATTGTAAAAGTATCGTCATAGGTTTAATTTTGAGTTTCATCGGCTTTCATTCTGATTCACCATCGATGTCATTTTGAGGTCGAGATGTGTTATCTAATCATGCCATTCGCCCCATGAGGAGTTGTTTTGAGGTGCCACGAGCGCAGATTAAGAGCTCATTTCCATAAATATATTTAAAAAAAAAATTCAATTTATGGGTGACGAAGACGACTCGCACCCCTCAACATCCCGGCGTGAAGATCCCGCTGTCCTCATCACCTTCTCGTCGCTGTGATTACGAGACGGCGGCAGCGCACAGGCACACACAAACACGCAACACGGGCTGTCTGTCATTCTGTTTCCATCTGTCACATTTAGGCCAATTAAAGGTTTTGTGCTCGGAGAGCGAGGCTAATAATGAATCTGTAATGCAAGATGACGAGCGGAGGCTTCACCGTCTTGCCATGTGCTTGAGTGAGTGAGTGATTTTCATGTCGTTAAATTAAATATAAAACATATTTTTAGACAACCGTCTTGTCTTCTTAAAAGTGTTTTGCCCTCATTTGAAATGACTGACAATTTGACTAACTAAAAAAAAGACATGGATCCAGTTTTCTGCCCATCCATCAGCATTATACGTCAGTAAACCTGCATTACTTCTAATTGCCAATAGGAGGCAATGTTAACGATTGGACAAAATCTCTACTTTTATTTTGGTAGGGTTTGGGAGCTGCTTTGGTAATGGAAATGTTTCCCTGAGCACACAAATCAAACTGTGTGTGTGTGTTTGCAGTTTTGCTCACATTTGAAGTTTGATCAATAG